>NC_041394.2:107474580-107774580 GCF_900747795.2 Erpetoichthys calabaricus | reverse complement strand
ATCGTTCTCAATTGCTTCATTGGCTTTCTGCGGCGTGTGATTATAGCCCACGGAGACAGGAGTGTATATATACAGGTCGGCACAAAAAAAGAAGGGGGAATCAGAAAAAAGTAGAAAAGAAAAGAGTCTGTAAGGGACCGGCATTGTCACACACTTGCCCTCCAAATAGCATAGCTGATAGAAAATAACATTAGAACAAGGCAGCTTGTGCACGTACAAGAAGTCTCATTTTACCATGACTGTCTGTGTCTGTGCATGTTTGGTTAACACGTGCTTGTTCTTCACTCAGTGAAGTGATGGTTAAGTTTCAGCAGGAGTTGGCTCTCAAGGTTCTTGCAGTGAAGCTGTGACCATTTAGCAGTAAACAGGAGCCCCACATGACTAAAAGTCTCTCACAGACTGCAGACACAGGAAGTTTGTGTGTGGTCATGTGACTGCATGGCTACTTCTGATTGGTGAAACAGATTCATGTGATTATTGTTGCCACATCTGATTGGTGAAATGTAGTCATGTGATTATTGTTGCTACATCTGATTGGTGAAACAGTCATGCAGTAGATCCACTGGCGACTTCTCTCTGGCAAAAATATAAGTATCTAATGTGTAAATGGAAAAAAGTAACAAGTCGAGTGTTGCCCAATATAGCGGAGTAAGAGTAGCGTTTCTTCTTCACAAATGTACTCAAGTAAAAGTAAAAAGTATGGTGCAGTAAAACTACTCTTAGAAGTACAATTTTTTAAAAAAGTTACTCAAGTAAATGTAACAGAGTAAATGTACCTCATTAGTACCCACCTCTGGTGACACAGGCCATTAAATGTTAAAGTAGGGTGCAGAATGTCCATTTTGACCACTGAGTAAGCACTGATTAGTATTTACAGTTGAATGCCTCTAAATATCTAGAATGATGCTAAGCAATATACAGGTATAAAAATGGTGGATTTACTATTTAAGACATATGAGAAAGGAATAAATAAAGACCATAAAGTTTACACAAATAGACAAAAGAGAGCAAAACTTTGTTGCCTCCTGGGCATATACAGAGTACATTTACAGTTACCTGCGGTGGGTTGGCACCCTGCCCTGGATTGTTTCCTGCCTTGTGCCCTGTGTTGGCTGGGATTGGCTCCAGCAGACCCCCGTGACCCTGTGTTCGGATTCAGCGGGTTGGACAATGGATGGATGGATGGATATACAGTTACATACATATACAGTTAGTGTGGGCCACTCGCCCATTTAAAATGTTCCTTAAATTACTCCTTTTCAACCATTTCACCCATTCTCTGTTTTTTACCAGTCTTGTGTCGAATGTTGCCATGATAAACTGCTTAAACCCTGTGGCCCTGAACTGAGTATTGCAGTTTCCAGTGAACGAGGGGTGAAGCAGTATTGCGGACAGACAACGTGCCTAACGCAATGATGTCAAGCTCAGTCCTGAGTCTTATAACTTGTGAGTCCCAAAACAAAAGAAAGTCCCAAATATAACTGAAAATGCCAACTAGAGGGGGATATACCTGACTAGATATAAGTGTAAACACAGGATCTTTATTCAATAAAAGGTTTATTCTGACAAAAATGCTGTTCAACATGAATAAGATTTTATAGAACACGGAAGGTAAAACGGAGACAAACAAACTCACAATACAAAAATCCAAAGAGTGGTGAAAAAACAGAACAAAAAGCTCAAAAATCCAATAAGTTGCAATAAGCACAGGAGAAAAACAATAATTCACCAAAAACTCCCAAGCGCATTCGAATGACGTTTCAGGAACTGTGAAAAATCCTCACCTTTATAGGGCTGAGAGCAGTGCCTGGTGGTGATGGGCAGATACTCTCGTGTTTTGGGGAACTACCCTCAAGACACATGGCACATAACACAGGCGCAGAAAACAAAGCAGATAACTAACAAAAGCAACAATTATATAAATAAATGACGCAAAAATTAACAAAAATGACATAAAGCAAGGAACTGAACTCCAGCCAGGGGAGAAACCCTATCACTAGGACCTACTTAGAATTAAATAACTACCACTAATAAACAGGGATAAAGGCAGAACACGCTTGGCACAATATTTACACTGTCACTTATTGTGAAGTCATTGGCAAGGTTTTTTTCTTGTCATTTGACGAACTTCCACAGACATCGCATAACAGAACAAAAGTAAACTTTCAAATTTCAACATCATCTGTGAAAATAACTCCAGAAAAAGATTTTTTATATGCTAAAACCCCGGCAAAGACATAACACTAATATACCTTTGGCTAATACTATAGGCGGATCTTCAGTTCAAAAGTGCAATCTCGTGCATACGTTTTGGACATTGTGAGCAGATAGCTGGATCCCTAACATTTGGATTACGTGGTTCAAGTAGTTTTGCTGTTGCTCTTGGTGGGTCCTTATTCAATGCCATTATATCAGGTATTTTGTCATCTCTGTTCACACTGAAAACATGAGGTTAAAATTTTTTCTCAGCCATTAGTACAAATAACAGAGGCAAGTAACAGGAAAAAATATAATTTTGAGGTGGTCTATTTTTTTAATTGTAAACTGCACTAAAATATTAGAAAGTTCTTTAACATACATAAAATCATACCACATGGAATGAGTTGCAGTGTAGTGCAGCAGTCAGTAACTCTACAACAATCCTCAAAACTTGACTCAGTGCTGTTTTAGACAACTAATAGGATTGATGAGCTTGCTTGACTGTCCTTGTCAAAATGTTCCTATAATTCTAATGGTCAAAAACATTGGGTCCTATGTTTTAAGATAAAATCCTTAATAATATATTAGCAATAAATATAAATCAGCATGAGAATCTAAAGGCACTGATATTGCAACATCATCTTGAATCTGTTATGGTCAGCTCCCACTGCTGATGTGTCACAGGTTCCAATGGCAGGACTATCTAGGTGCAAAAGTGCTTGGTCAGGGAAAGGATATGAATAGCTATTTTAGTCAACAGAAGGCCTGCACACAATTAGATGACCAAACCCAATATTTTGCCAATTGCTTCAAGTAACATGATATCCATTGTGGTGCCCGGCGGGCGTTCATGCCCGGCCGGGACGCCCAGGAGGAGTGGAGGAGGGCTTGTGCCTCCTCCAGGACACGAGGGGGCATCCCCCCTGGTTGTATTGGGGGCCACGGGTACAGAGCTTGGAAGCTCTACCCTGTAGGGGCCCGTGGTCACCGCCAGGGAGTGCCCTGATGCCAGGAGGACCCCAATACCTGGAGGACCCTGGACCACAGCACTTCCGCCACACCAGGAAGTGCTGGGGGGAAGAGGAACAGGGACACCCGGAGTGCTTCCGGGGAGACAGCCGGCACTTCCGCCACACTGGGGCGTGTCGGTGGGAGATTGCCGAGAACACACCTGGAGCACATCTGGGAGCTTATTTAAAGGGGCCGCCTCCCTTCAGAAATGGACTTGAGTCGGGTGGAAGAGAGGACAAGGTTGCTGAAGGAGAGAAGGAGGCGGTCTGAAGAAAGAGTGGCATTATTGATTGGCCTGGACTGTGGGGTATTGGGGGCTTGTGAGTAACTTGTGCATATCTGGACTTTGTGTATGGTAATGGAGACCCAAAATAAATGTGTGTGGGGTAATTTAAAGGTGTCTGCCTGTCTGTGTCCGGGTCATATTCCACACCATCCATCCATCCATTATCCAACCTGCTATATCCTAACTACAGGGTCACGGGGGTCTTCTGGAGCCAATCCCAGCCAACACAGGGCACAAGGCAGGAAACAAACCCTGGGCAGGGCGCCAGCCCACCTCAGTAACATTATATAATCACCAATAAATTAAGCCGCCTGTAAAAAGGAGGAGATGAAGGAGAAGAGGAAAACACAACTCATTAGGTGTGAGAGAATGTCACAGAGTAAAGCAAAGAGAACAAAGTATGCTGAGAAAATGAAGGAGTATAGAAAAGGGTAGAAGTTAAGAAGAAAACAGTAAGGACAGTGAAAGCTAAGGAATAAGTGACAAAAGCAGATTTTGGTGACAAGAAGAAGAGACATGAAATTCTAATACTGGTGAAACAATATGAAGAATTTGTAAAATATATTGTAGAAAAGAAAAAATACCATCATCGCACAAGCGAAAAGTATATGTGAAAATTTATACCATGATTGCTTTATATATAAAGTGCTCAGAGTACAAATTATTGAAACAAACTAATATTAAAATATTAACAAGATTTGTGAGAAAGGAAATAATAATGCAATATGTAATTCAGTTATAGAAATCTGATGAAAGTTCAAAATCAGTTTCAAATTTATTGTCAAATGTACCTAGTGTCATGGAATTCTTACATCTTCAACAGTCTGATGAGGATTGGAGCTACTATGGGTGTGCTGAATGCTTCAGAAGTGCACTAGACAAAGTCAGAAGTGTTCTGCTAAAGAATAGTAGAAATGATGTGAATCTTTGGACCAAGAGATAAAATTTAGACAGAAACAAGACACATTTTTAATTTTTCTTTGAGCCAAAACAAAACCCTAAATCTCTGTCAAAATAACATAGTCAAAGAAACAAATACCTTGGTGCTTAAAGGTGAAAAAATAGAGCACTAAATGTCAATGGGAAAGATGAAGCATACAATGTGACCTTTATACATCTGTACTGCAGAAGTCACAAGCCAGGACTTCTGACTTAATTACCACAGCAATGCCAACAACAATAAAAAAACAAAATGCTGTCAGAAAATGATGCAAAAAAATTTGCTCAATATCAAAATGAGTGTGATAACAGAAAGCTTATAATAAAATTTCATTCAGGATCCAAAAAAATGTGATATTTAAAAAATCATATCTAAAATAATTACAACAACAAACACAAGTGAAAGGAGGATGTGACCTCACAGTGAGCTTGATGCCTGAGCCACTGAGAGAGACACAGAAAGAGAATGGAGTCGGAGGTAGTTGTGCCCTTTGGTACTGGCACAGAGGGTAGGTAGACATATCAATTCATTTGCATTTGCATATTAATTCATTCATTGTATTATGCTTGGCAGGGAAACATGAAGATTTTTAAAGGTAATCAAGAGAACAGACAAGGTCAAAAAACAGAAATAGGTTGAATACTTGAAGATCAGGAATTACAGCAACCAAAACCAAAAAACAAGACACGAATCAGAGTAGAAAAAACTGAAAACTAAGGTATTTAACCAGAATATCATTAACAGAGATAGTAGTAAGGACTTGTTTTTTGATTCTGTGAACTTGGATATGGTATGACCTTGCAGTGAACTTTTATCCTGTCATGTCATGATTGATGGTTCCTATTTTCAGAAGACATTCCCCGGGAATGGGAGCTCAAAAAATGGTGGCGAAAACATTCCAATATATTTTACAAAAATAAAACTAAGCCCTAAATCGAAAAATGAATACAGTGATCCCCCACCTATCGCGGAAGTTACGTTCCAGACCCATCAGCAACAGGTGAAAATCTTAGATATAAATTAACATTTTTTTTATAGTTTAACCCTTAAAATACCTCTCCCACATGCTTTAAACACATGTAAACTTGTAATGCTGAGCAACATCTGCGTAACACTTTCCTTCCCAAAGCATATCCAGGAGTTTTACCTTCTCCTGAATGGTCAAGGTCTTCCTCTGGTGCTTAGGCTCACTGCTATCAGAAGGCTTGGGAGCCATTGTAGGTCTTAAAACACAACAAAAAATTCACAAGAAGTTTGCTCATAACAATCGGACCACAAGCAAGGTACACGATATGCAGAGAAGTGAGTTGCATTGGGGACCCACACTCACTGTTCTTGCGAGATTAAACCACATTAGCAGCAGCCAATCAGAGCCCAACAGAATGAAAATCCTACTCTGATTGGTTGAGTCTCCTCTTTCAGTCAATAGCAGGCCTTGTAAGAAATCATCTGGGTACTGTAATGCAAAACTGTTTGACTACCGTAGTGTACAATGTACGTATAAGATTAGATATGTTCCATAGCTGAACCGCAATATAGCAGGGGATCACTGTATCACCAACACCAAACCAAATACAAATTTGCACCAAAAAAGCCAAGAAAGGTTGGAAAAATTTATTAAAAGACAAAATACCTAACAACCCGGTTTAAGACTATAAGGTTGTTGTTTTCCTACTTTTTGAACTCTGTTTTGTTAATCTCTCATCTGCATTTTCTTTGCTAATAATGATACCATTTTAATTAGCTGTTGACCTTCTTGGTGTCATTCTGAGTGGTGCTGTAAAGGTCCAATTCTGTCACATGCCTTATGAAGGGAGAACACAAGGTAAAACATCCATCCATCCATTATCCAACATGCTATATCCTAACTACAGGGTCACGGGAGTCTGCTGGAGCCAATCCCAGCCAACACGGTGCGCAAGGCAGGAAGCAAACCTCGGGCAGGGTGCCAGCCCACCACAGCAAGGTAAAACATTACTCCTCAAAATAAATTAACAAGGCTCTTGAAACAGAGAGGAAAGTAATAATGAACAGAGAATGAATGTAGGTATTGATAAAGAAGGAAAATAATCGGTGGTGGAGTGTGAAAATAATGCTTTATCAGTAATTGTTAAAGGTAAAGATACCATTCAGTAGAGATATGGTACTAAAAGTAGTTATTTGATTGAAAAAAGTATTACCTTTAAATAACCTATCAGTAGAGCCATGGAAAAACAGTAGTTCTGGTTGTCATTCCAGCAGAACTATCGATCAGTAATTTCAAACTGGCATTATGTGAGTGAGTGACTGGTTGATGTTCAGGTATTTGCTTATAATCTTACCATTATAATGGTGTTATTATGGTCAGTGTTCTGTTAGATGTTTGCTTGTTACTTCTGCTGACATTTTGTGCTTCACGTTTTCATGGGCACTGCCATTTCACGTGTGTGCTTGCTAGGATGCTACATGGTTGCTAAAAACATGATGTACAGCAGCATGGCAGCCATGTTACTTTATATAATTTGTCTGTGCAGTTAAAGTAATGTTTTGAATAATGGTTATGACTTTAATTTGGTTAGTGACTACCATATTAATGAATCCCAGTGAAGTTTGATGGACAACCTGTTTATTTGGTATTTATTATCCTTGCAGTATCTCACTATTTTTCTGGTAAAGCTCCTAAACATTTAAACTTGATAGCAAACATTGTCCAGTCTGGACTGCTTTTTGTTAGTTCTTGACAAGTTTAATATCAGAGATCCCAGGGTACAATTCAGCAAGCCCGCTGTGATCCTGAGTTGGATTACTTGAGTTTGTGAATGTTAGGTTAAAATAACACATAATGGTGGACTTCTATCTGTGAATTTTTTTACGTGAAATTTCTTATTCCTATTATATCATTTCAGACCACTTTCTGTCAGAGGCTTTTCCAGGTAAAAGTTGGAATATGGAAGGCAGAATTGTCAATAGCAGTGAGAAATGGTTAGTAAAAAATAACCTCACTTACCTTCACCCATTATCAGATGGGGGAATGAAACCCCTGACCATAACAACAAAACAATCTTTTCTGTCCTTTCTTTACAATTTCATGAGTATATTCCTCCACCAAAACATTTTAGGGCCCTATTCACAATCTACACATTTATTCTGCAAATGCTAATTTAATTTTCTTTTTCAAGCAAGCCATACCCTTCCTTTGTTACTCCAAATTCTTAAATATGTTGTTAAAGAGGCAGGCCACAACAAAGTAGAACACACAACAAAGTAATTATTTATTATGTGATGGAAAATAATTTTAAAGTAAATGGGTGGATGGATAGCTGGATTGGTGTATGGGTGGATGACAATAAAAATGTCATACTACCCTTTGTTATCATCAGGGCACTATCAGGCCTCATCCTCAATTCAAGGACACTACAGAAGATATTAATTTACCTTACATCTACATGTATTTGCTTAGCAGAAGCTTTTATCCAAACCAACTTTTGTAAGGTAAGGTTTTATCGATATTACAACCAAATGTCATATACAGTACACATAAAAATATTTATACAGGTTTTTTTATTTTAATTAAAAGAATGAAGTGCAGAAGTCTCAGCATGTGGTGGAAAGGGAAACAGCTCACCCAGTATTTTTTAAAAGGAAAATGTAAGCCCTCTGTTGAGCATTTAAGAGCTTGCTTAAGCAGCTTAAAATATCTTAAATTGACAAGAAGTGCCATTGTAAACACAGGCAATTTAACAGAAAGTCATTTTGAAATATCTTGAATGACATTTCGATTATCTCAAAATGCACAAAGTTATTTAAAGATATCTCGAAATGCATTCAAGATATCTTAAAATGCATTTCAGATATCTGAAAGTGACCAGACACCTTAAAATGTAATTTGAGATATCTCTAAATGTTAATTTGGCTTGGCATAGTGGTTTAGTTTATAATTACAAATTGTGCTCAATACGTGGCAACACCAGGCCGTGTGGCATAATGGGCAAGGCTTTGGACTTTAATTCCTGGAGTTGTGGGTTCAGCTCCTGACACTGTGTGACTATGAGCAAAACAATTGTAAAAACAAAAGAAATATAACCCATTGTATCCATTGGATAAAGGCACTTGCCAAGTAATCAGAAAGAGTAAGACAGTATTCCATCACCCTCTACAGTGCTTACTTAAAGTGAGCTGTTATTTCATACTGCCACTCCCTCTTTCTGCTGTTAGGAGTGCCGGTAGTTCATGTATGCATACCAGCACTTTTCACAATGCCTGTCCCACTATAGAAAAAAAATTTCTCCTTTTAACAAGCTTTTGCACTTCCAACATGCAGCTCTCTCCAAAGAGATTGTAATGTCGGCATTGCGTCCAGAACATTGTATATGTAGAAGGAGAACGAAGGAGCCAAAACAACAGGGAATACTGCCAGTACTTTTTTCTACAATTAGCCTTTGACCCTCTATAACCGGCCTATTTAAATGGCAGCCCAAAAGCAAACTCTGAGTGGCCCAGCCCATGGTCCTGAGAAACACATTTTGCGTGTCTTAAGAAATTCCTTCATAAATTGATACAGTAGTACAGACCACAAATGCAACACTCTGCATAGCCTAGCAACATTCAACCCACAATGCATTGCGTTGTTATGTGTCTAGAAGTGCTGGTAGTAGTCAATGATACTGTGACTACCTGTCGAATAAGGCACACAGGAGACGCCTCTCTGGGGCAATCTTCAAAACGCAGATGGGCTTTTTATTTGCTGTGCCGCACTATAAACTGTGCCGTACCACTCCTTGTCTGGGTCATGGGGACACCACCAAAACAAAAAACAAAAAAAGGTAGCCTTCCACTTTTCTGCCTCATCTTGCTCTTTGATCATTTGCTCTCCTCGCACCCTGATCCTGTCACTCAGGGAGATGTCCTCACAAAGTGCTTTCCCACAAGACTCCACTGCGCCACAGCACATGCCATAGCGAGACATGTCACAATATCGACATAACGTGGGATGTGCCTAATCACACACATGATGATTTAAAATGAACCGATGTTCCCTCAGTGTGCGGTAGATGTTGTGTTCATGTGTGTTAGACACTGTTATTGCTTGTTATGGGTTTGTGCACTGATAGGTTTGATAGCATTGATAATTCTTTTTTAATGTAAATGCACTTTGTGATGTGCCTGGGTCATATATGACCAAAATATTCGTTTCATTTCAAAAGTTAAACAAATATTATTGGTAATACTGTACACTTTATTGCTTTTATGCATTTTGAGATGCGCAGGGGTTAGATGTGACCAAAATGTTTATTTTTTTATTTCAAAAGTGGAATAAAAGTATTGCTACTACCTCAGATTCTGTTCAATTACGTCTTTTTTATTGATTTTTGTGCAGTTTTTAACTGGCCCCTGCCTGATGTGACCAAATTTAAAAGGGAAACAATGAATAAATATTACTTGTTTTTCAATACAAACATTTGTGTTGGTTTAAAATTTGTCATTACCTGCTGCTTACCAGCTGCTGAAAATTTCTGCTATATTTCTTGGTTTGAAAATCTGGCCCAACTGAATTTTTAATTGACTAGCCCTGCTCTATCTATAGTTTTGAACTAGTAAGACCCCAGTCCAAATTGGTTAAAGATAAAGATCACAAGCTTTTTCATAAGACCTCTCTTCATGTGGAGATCTTGATCTATTAGTCTCATTCTGGATTTAGTGCTCATCATAGTAAAATTCAACACAATGTAAAACAAAATAGCAATTGATTATTGCTGTATGTTTGGCAGATATGCTTACCCAGAATTATGCAAGATAAGCTTAAAGAAATAATTAACCCAAAAATAATATATGTTTACATTGTAGTGGTGGCAGAGAAAAATATTTGAAGACAGGACTGTTGACCAAAGAATGCTGCGGTGAGGTCGGTCTTCAAGTCAAAAAGTCTCTACTGTTTGTGTACTTGCTGATACTCCTGAAAGTCACTATTTAACAATATTTCTGCACAGAAAGCCTTCTTTTTGCACATTTTGAGAAAGCAACTAGATTACTGACATGTGAATTATGTAACGTAAGTAATGTGAGATTTTGTTTCTTCACATCATTTGCCACTGTACAGCTCTGGTCACCACCATTGAGTTATATTATGTCATAAACTTCTTTTTTCAATTCTTGTATGAAAATATTTTTTTTTTCTCAACCACTACAAAGTACATATGGTAAGTAACACATAAAATAATATAATTTTTAGATGAAGTATTCCTTTAAAGTAAAATAAGCGTTTACACAAGAGCACCCAAGGATTAAGTCACTTGCTCAGGGTCGTAGTCTGTTGGATGTGGGTGTTTATATGGCAGCCTTGTGGTTTAAAGCCTAATGCCACCTAATAGCCACTACATGACATGTGATGCCTTGTGCTTGATTGACACTGCTATTATAGACACAGGTCCCTAGTGACGCTTACGTGAATGAGGGGAGACACAAAAAATTCTTGGAATTGTTTAAAAACAACTTTATCACACAACCTACAGCAATTCCTTTTTGGTCACTATCAAAAACTCCTCTTGAGTTGCAGTCCCAGTGCTTCTCCCATTCATTTTCTGTACTCATCTTTTGTTACAGTGTCTAGAGCCTCCTACAATTTTTTTCCTGTATTTCTTTTTTTTTTAATTTTATTGATTTTATTGTAATCATTCCATACAAATAGATCAATTTTTACAATAAATAGGATTGAAAACTAATGAACCCCCACCCCTGAAAAATAGGAATATTTTTCCTATATTTCTAACATGGTAGCAAACCGTCTTTCCTTTAGTCTCAACTTAAATTTCGGGTACAAAAAAAAAAAAAACACCGGGGAATGAGGGAGGAGAGAAGCAACAGCCGAACTGTTTTTGGTCAAAATCTGTTTGACTGATAACTGAGGGGAGTGCGCTGTCATGATGCCATGCTGTGTGCAGGTGCGCTTTCATGGTGCAAAATGCAGTTTTGCATGTGTCACTGCTCAGGATGTTTTTTTACCTGATGCTTACCAGAAGATGCTTTCGCAGTTTATTGTAATGTTGCTGATTAACACTATGTTCATGGGGAAACTCTTTAATTAACAAGTCCATTAATGTCAAAAAACTCAGTCATCATCATTTTGATGTGCTGACATGCTTTTTTCCGGTTGTAGAAAAAAATAATTGTCAAAGTCACCTGCTTGATTGTAGAATAAATGACAAAAATATGCATCTTGATGAATTTAGAGCACACTGATTAACAAGACCATAACCATGAGATACCTAGCGGCATACTAACACACCACTCCTGTACTATTAACCAGTTCTGGGAATTCTTGGGTCCCCCCATCGATTGATGTGATATTGTTAGACAATAGTAGCAGTTATTTATACATAGCTTAATCATATACGTACACTTAATGGAATTGTCCATTTGAATGTTCATAATATCAGAAAACATGGGAGTTTTTATCAGGGGTTTATTCTGCAAGGTTTCGTTAACTGGGAACATAACTGGATCAGGTGTAAGGTGTAGAAGAGGTAAGTTGATCCATTAGATATTTTAATACATACTTGTTCAATATGGCACTGGATTGGTAGGCAAGCAAGTCAAAATTTCACTGTACTCTGTACATGTAGCAGACACTGCTACTACTTCTGTTGTAAGTTAGGTATGGTATTTCTCAAGGGCTAGAGTTTCACTCTACATGCTACCTATCAGAAATATTTTTAGAAAATATAGTAAAAATGTATGGTGCCTGCCTATACTTCTATTGTGGAATTATCAACCTGTTTCAATTAGTTAACTATTATTCTCAAAATAATTACATTATATTGTAATAAATTCTGCTATATTAAATAGATACCATCAAACTTAATCTCTGATCGACTTACATTTTTGTACTGCCATGTCCACGTATAGTTTAGAGGTTGTATTTTTTTTCCAGAGTTATTCTTTAATTACCACATTATTGCACTAAGACCACCTTTTTCAAAGAAACAGATGAAAAGTGAGGCAGTTTCTGAATAGCCAGAATGCACAGATATTGCATCTATTTCAAGTTGACTTTTGGAATGTGTTACTCATAGTTGGCTCAAATTGTTCCATTCAAGCTGCAGCTAATTCAAAATGCTACCATAAAGTCCATGTCAAAAGACTGCAGATTTCACAACAATGTCAGAAGTTAAAGGAGACTAATTCAGTCCAGCAATCTTATTTGGTGAGCTAATAGCTAAGTTTCCCCAATATCTCATCCAGATACCTTTTAAAAGTTGTCAAGGTTTCTACTTCAAGTACATTTCTAGGTAAAATATGTTCACAGTCCTTTGTGTGAAGAAATACTTTCTTGTTTTTCTCTTAAATGCACTTCTTTATATTTTTCTCTGGTGTCCTTGAGCATACTATATACCTTTAACAATGCAGGATGAATTTTATTGATACCTTTGAGAGTTTTGTAGACAATTAGGTCTGCTCAAGACGAAAGAAGTTCATTTCCTTTAGCCTCTCAGTGTAGGACATGCCCTTTAGTCCTGGGATGTCTCTGGTTGCTCTCCTTTGCAAAGCAAATAGAGTGTGATACAGTATGTCTCTTTAAGTGACACAGCAATCAGAACTACACAAAGTACTCCAGATGCTGTCTCACTAATACACAGCCTGAGCACAATGTCCCTTCATGTCTAGGCATCAGCTTTTACAATTTAACCTAGTATTTTATTCGCCTTTTGAGTTACTTCTGTATATAGCATATACGTATGATGACAAGCTTTTCAGAAGTTTCTTCTTGTGGGTCACAGTCACCTGTCTTGTATTCACAGTACAAGTAATTTTGCCTGCATATAGCACCTTCTACTTGTTCCTTTAAATTCCAATGTCTTTCTAATTTCCCTGGTCATTTTGAATTTCTCTTGCCTACCTCAGTGGATCTTTTTTATCCCTTGAAATTTGATGTTGTCCAAATATTTTACAATTAGAGGTTGTTTCATTAATATAAATTAGAAAGAGTAACTCTGCACTGATGATCTCAACACATGTTCGACAGTCTTCTCTTATCTGGCCAGATAACCATCTTGAAATCCAGTTTCCCAATTACCTATGATGCAATTGGCTTCTTCAATTGTTTCTGAAATAATCTAACATGCTGAACTGTATTAGTGGCTTTTTAAAAAGTGTAAGTAAATAATACTGACTGTGTTGCTTTTGTGTTTCTCCAGTTGCCTCTTTAAAAAGCCTTAGAGACTGGCTTTGTGGGATCTTCCTCACTTAAATCAATGTTATTTAGTATATTATTTTTATATAAATAGCTTTCTAATTATTTCTGTTTATAATTCCCAGGATTTTGTATTGACTATAAGCAGGACTTATTGGTCTGTAATTACTGGGACTCAGTTTCTTTCTCTTCTTGAAGATTGGAGTAACATTTTCAACTTTCTAGTCATCAGGTATGTATCCAGCAAGGGGTGCAAGAACCAGGGAACATATGTTTGTGTAGAACTTCAGGTATAATAGAGACAAGAAAAACAAGAGAGAAACTGAGAAATACGACATAAAAGAAAGGATTTAGTCAACTCATTATTTAATTCACACACACACACACACACACACACACACACACACACACATGTATATATATATATGTTGTGATGGACACCCGGGCATCAGCCAGCCCAAACCCCAACACGAACACACAAGCACAGTCCCGGATATAAATAAAGGAAGGTTTTTATTATAAATACCTCCAAAACATGTTACATAAGCACAAATCACTTGTTTCTCTCTTTCTATAATAACTCTCTCACCACCGCACTGCCCTCCTCCAGTCAAGTGTTGCCTCTCTATCACCCAGCACCAACTCGCCTGGATAAAGGAGTGCGGTCCCTTTTATTACAGAGCCAGGAGTTCTTCCAGTGCCAGGGTGATTGCCCGATCGAAATTCTTCCGGGTCACACGGAAGTCCATCACCACAGTAGGGAGCTTATTTCCCTGCAGCGCCCACTTGCAGCACCCCGTGACCCCAGCAGGGCTGCCTTGCCGGACTACATTTCCCGGCATGCCCTGCTGAATTCACACTGGGCACCGAGAACCAGGGCTGCTGCCATCTAGTGAGTTGGAGGAATAAAAAACCTCCGGCGATATCTATCTTTTTTAATGGACTAGCCGTCCACCCTTTCCAGTTCTCCCTTCTGGGTTATCTTCTGGTTGGGATGCCCGTCAAAGCCCTTGTGGCATCTACAATGTATATAAATTGGGGTTATCTGAGGGAATACATTTTAGGGCACCAACACAGCTGTCCCTGTTTACTTAACAAATCAAACAAAAATAACACAAATTGCTGCCACCAGAATAACGTGGTTATTAAAATAAAGACTGCTTCATCTGCAGTCAGGTAAGAGAGCAGCTTGTTTGCTCTGGTTGCTTGGGTAAGAAGTGATCCCTCCTTCCGGGCAGTCACGTTTTTATGGTCCAAGGGCGAAAAGATACGGAGTCAGTTGCATTCATTAGGGAGTTTCACTGTACTGTGGATGAAAAAGAAGACAAGACAGTTAGTGGATGCACCCCTTCTTGGTCCTGGTTGGTATCACATACATAGGCGGAACTTGGAGGGTGAACCTTTGACGCGTATGTGTGACTATATACACTAGGGGGATCCCCCTTGCTCACTTCGCTCGCCAACCCCCCCGACCTGCGCTACACTCTAGCCACTTCACATCTCTGCCGCTCACGTTGTGAAGAGGGGGGCTGAATGCACCTCAAGGAGACGCGGTTGCTCCTCTGAAACCCCCTCTTAAATGGTGATACAATGGGAAACAAATACAGTTTTTTTTATCTCCTCTTTGCTCGATCAGCTGCTGGCTTGCTGCTGCTGCTGCCGTGCTGCGTGATCTGCATCTCGCACGGCGCTTCAAACATTTAAAAGCCTGTACAACAGCTGTCCTACTCTTTGTCTTATTTCTGGACCCAGGCATGGTTAAATAGTTTGGCACAAAGTATCGTCTTGCAGGATGTGAGTTCTTGATATTTTTTAGTTTAGAATTTAAAAATGGAATAAGAATCTGAAAATCTAACAACATCACATTAAAGTTCAATAAATTCTGAGAAGAATGATACCAAACATATATATGTAGTTTTTAAAATAAGCCCGATTTAAAGCGTGACAAAAAACGTGACATAAAAACATCACATAAAATCGTTGCACTTTTAGGCTTAGGATGTTTTATATTATATTGGCGCCGACCCGACACAGACTGACACTGACACAGGCAAAATCAACAAAAAGATTTATTTTTTCTTCACCTGTGGGGGACATCTTCCCCATGAACCCCATAGGCACAACACAGTCCTCAAGACAAAGACAAAGAAAAATCACCCCAAATCATACTCTTTGTCTTTCACTCCTCCCAGGGCAGCTTCGTCCTCCTCCTCCTGACTCTGGCGCCCAGAGTAGCGGCTGCAGGCTCCTCTTATAGCCCACCCGGAAGTGCTGCAGGTGCTCGTTGAACTACTTTTGGCTGCACTTCTGGATGTGGCTGCGCTCCCACCCAGACGAGCTCGTTAAGCTGTGCAGCCTTCAGCCGAGGCCACAGCGGTTGCACTCAAAGCAACGCTGCTTCCCTCTGGTGCGATCCCTGCAGGTCTGGAAACAGGACGGGAAGTCCTGCCCCGACATCCGCCCAGCTGAGGGTGGCTGGTGGTTCTGCCCCTCCGCAGCGCAGCCCTCCAGTGTCTGCAAGCAGATGGGTTTATACTGCACACTGTTTGGAGGCCCCTTCTTTTTCTGGGGTCTCCTCTTGTTCTGGGGAGCACCGACGGTCTGGGTCCCCTTATGGGAAGAAGAGGGACCCCATGCCGTCTGCACCCCTTTGGACACCTGCGAGACCAGTGCCGACAGTCAGGGCAGGGCTGTTTGGCAGCCAATATCAAGCAGCTGCCTCCCTGCACACTCCTCTGCCACGCTGTCAGCCATTGCGGCTGAGTCTCTTGTCGGAGGTGCGGCCACACGGCGCACGGAACCAATCAATCCTTCATTACTCAGCAGGATATGCAAAAAATGTGAAAATTCTGAGCTGCTGTAATTCAACATCAAGTTTCATAATTCCATGTAAATGTGTTCATGTGTCTTATGTATACTGAACATTTACCAAATTTACTTGATTTTAAAATCTCTACTCTATATGGCTAGCAGCTGAACCTGTTACACTTATTAACCATCTTTAAGGTTTTCTGCTTGTGGCCTTATTTATCAAGTTTTACGTATTGGACTACAACATACTGCTAAAATGTAGGTATGCAAACAAAATGTAAGTGTATTTAAAAGCAACCTGGATCACAGTAGGTTATGATTTTGCATACTTTAACATTTTTTTTTACTATTGTCATACATTTTTTACAAAGTGAGCTTTTCAGGGTTTTTGAGTATCAGGGAATCATAATTTTTGGTAATTTTTCAAAATATTCATTCTGTGCAAGATTAACTTTTGTTATCATTTAGTTTTGTATTTTCCATGAGAACATTTTATTTTTTCTATGCATTTCTGGTAGCTGTTGCCAAGCTATTGGTCCCAGTGCTAGGCCACGCCCCAGATGTTGCATCACATGACATAGTACCTAATGTGTAGCCTGCTTAAATAGCATTGTGGTAAGCAGATGATTGCTAAAAGGACTATGTGTTTGATTTTTGTTGTTTTAAACTTTGGCTTGACTGCCTGACTACAGTTTTGTTATGTGTAAGCCACAATTTTCTCTCTGGCTTAAGCTTAAATTGTTTTTTAATGTACGTTTTGTTTATTTTTGATTCTTTGATTATTATTGTTTATTCTAATATCCATCCATCCATCCATTATCCAGCCATCTTAATCCTAATACAGGGTCATGGGGGTCTGCTGAAGCCAATCCCAGCCAACACAGGGCACAAGGCAGGAACCAATCCCAGGCAGGGTGCCAACCCACCACAGTTTATTCTAATATTGTTATTTATTTTTATTATTATCCTAATTGTGCATTTTATGGCAGTTGTGTATTTAAAATGTGGTTGCTATGTATTTAAATTTGTTCTGCCATGCCCCTTGTGTTTTGAGGCAGGGCCACCTATTTATCTCTATCCCATCCCTTTAAAGGCTCATGAGAATTGCAGCCCCTCTGCAGTACATTGTTTGTGCTTATTAGCTAGTGAGTTGTAAGTGAGTTTCACTTTTTCTATTGCTTATTCTTTGTATTTAATGTCTTTTTGATTCTGTTGCTTCTATTTTTGGGATACCTATTTTTTGTTAGTGTTTTTGGGACTTGTTTGCTTAGGATTGCTATCTTGGCAAATCCTTCTTTGTCTCCCTTTTAACTTTTTTATTAATAAATTCTCCTTTTATAAAGACTTTTTGTTGCCTTTCTCCATATTATCCAGAGTTTGTCAGTTTTCCCATCCATAATGCAGATTTTTGCATGTATTTTGAACATTTCAGAACATTTTTTTTAACTTTAAGAGTTAAGCATATTTTGCTCTGGTGTAAGCCTAAGCCAGTCCCTCAAGTGGAAACTAAGCTGTCTTTTGGTGTACCCCCTCTGTGTAGGGTGGTGGGATTCAGGCGTACTTCCATGGCTATTTTTGAAGGCCTCACACCACTTGGCTATTTCGGTTGAATGGATAACAACAAATTTGGATTATGTATTTGACTTCGTTATTTCATTATTAATGAATTGCCTATTTATTTGAATCATTTTTATCTCCTCAATCACTATCAATTCTGCCTTCCTCTTGACATTCCTTACTTTTGTTGCCAGAACAAGAAGTCACAGTGTTACAGTAATCAATTCTTTGTCAAGTGTGGCACATATGTTTTCTAAAGTAACTGGTAGAATATGTTTAATAGTGATGAATGAACCCCAAAAAAATTATTTTTGCCTCAAGTACAGTGAAAACACTGAAATGTTCTGGTATTTCATCAAACTTGGTGAAATGCATTGTCAATAGAGAAGTAAACAGAGAAGAAGAACCTGGACTAAAATTGAGTGAATTATAATGGTGCAGTGGTCTTTTAAGTGTCTCTGAAAGCTACAACTATGCATGGACTGAATATTGTGGCCAAAAATGAGACCTTATCTGTAAGGCAGCAGTGATAACCAGTGTGCCACTGTGCCTCCCTGTGGTAAAATTATACTATGAGTACACAATATTCCAAGTGCTTTATCTGCATCTCCTGAGCTTGTATCTCTATGACTAACTGGCACCCACAGAGGCTGTGATGCAAGGGATCAGTGTTATATACTCTTGGGATATCCCTGTGTCTACTCAACCTGTGCTATATTACTCTGAGAATAACACAATTCATCTGGCATGAAAACACAATATACAATGAATCTATGCAGAACCACAAAGTATTTTCAAAATATTTTCATTATTATCCCCCAAATGAAAATACTGCAAGATTCTTTTTTTAACACATGTGGGGTGCAATTCCAGCTGGAGTTCTGATTGGGTTATGACATCACACATGCATGTATTCATCCTAATTTATTTACTCATAAGCAGAACAGATCGGACAATGTCATAAAGTATGAAGTGGAGTACTCTTACAATACACATGTGTGAAAGTTCTGTGCATGAGCGATGGAAATCAGTCAGGTTGTGCAGATTGGGTAGTGACATACCCATCCAACATAGATGCTACAATTCTGCGATATCACACTGGCCCCACAAAGCATTATGGGGTGCTCCAAGTTCTCCAAGCTGGCCACACAGCAAATTTCCAGGGAAAGATTTTGGTGAACAAGGTCTCCGCTGAACCTTTACTGCACTAATGGTTAGCAAAGAATAGTAAGTTATATGCACTTCATTCAACATTACAAGAAAAGTCCCATCAGGCCCAGGGGTTTTATTAATCTTCAGTTCTTCAACGGCTCCCAGAACCACTGACTCTTCTGTTTTAAAATCTGCAAACTCTGAGCTTGTTGAGGCATTTGTTTCCTCTTTTATAAAGGCTTGGATAACGTATTTATTTAGCTAATTTGAAATTTTCCAATAATTTAAAATGATTTTTGTTTGTATATTCTGAAGACTTTTACTCTATGAATTTTTAACTTATGTAGTTTTCTGTTTCAATACCAGCACTTTTTTCAGTGTGAATTTCAAAGCAGTTTCACACAAAACAGTGGGACACTGACAGCACTTTGCAGGATACCCTAATAGGGTCGTAGCACTCAGACTACTTGTTACGTCAAGTAAAGCATGTCTATGGGTATAGTGATATAAACACTACAGATAGTGGATTTCCAAGCCATAAAGTAATTTGAATCATTATTTACCATGTTCTTCACTGAATTTACAGGTGGATGCTAGTGGCACATATTCTGTAATGATCCAAGGAGTGTTTCTCTAGCATGGTTGTGGTGTAGTGTAATCACTAGGAGGCATAACAGAGCCCCAAACCCCAGACACAACCACATCGGCATAAGTCTCTGGTTTAAATACAATGGTTCATTATCACAAATTCCTTACAAAGGCTTCCAAAATTGAGAAAACCACAAGTAATCTCTCTTCTTCTCTCTTTTGCTGTTCCTCTAGACAAGCTTTGTCCATCCTCCACCCAACTCCAACTTGCCTGGATGAGGTCGAGCAACTTCTTTTATTTTACTTCCAATTCTTTGGCATAGCCCTAGAAAGCAGGGATCACAAATCCCCACAGCACCCCTTGGCGACACCCATGGAACCCAGCAGCGCTGCTCCATCTTCTTATATAATATGCTACCGTGGCTGTCCGTTTGTCTGTTCAGGATTTTAAATCACCTGTAGCTCGCAAACCGTTTGAACTATTGACCTGAAATTTGGTACACATATACTATGTGATATCTACTATCCACTTTCGGGGTGATGATAGACCTCCAAAGTTATTTCTCTTTTTATTTTTATTTTATTTTATTGTAGAATTAACTCTCAGCAGCGTAAAGCAGAGCGGCCATGCAGCGCATGTGTACGGGCGCCATTCTCATCCCTACCACCTTCACCGTCACTTCCCCTACCTCTTCATATCTTAAATCATTCTTGAGGCAGATTGAAGACTTAAGTGCCAGCTTAAGTGAAAAATTAAAGAAAACGTACTAAGTAATTGCAACACAAACACTGACTTAATCAGTTTTAACTCAAAAAGATGCCGATGACAGAATAGAAGCAGCGGGCCGCTAGGGTGCAGAAAAGAGGAGCTGCTCAGGAAGCAGCAAGCGCATCAACCTCTGAACAAATGAATGCTAAACATACAGAGAAAGAGTATGAAAACTATGAATGCTCAAGTCAAGTGTATTCACTGCATGTTATCATGCAGTGCGTCGTTACTGGTGGCACTATGATTCCCAGCAAGCCCGGGGTGCTGTTATCTAGTGTACCAGGAAAGACCACAGTCATGTCCCATTGTCTCCCCTTGTCCTACTGCTGTACTGGCCACCCTGTCCGGGTAATTGTCTCTGCTTCATACCAACCTCTTGGGGAAAATATGAAATGCTCTGTTTTTTCTTCCTCCTGGCCACACAGCAATCCTGCATAGGGTGCCAGCCGTCACAGTAGTTAATCCCTTACATGTCCAAGACGGGGCTAACTACCAGTTAATCATTCAAAGTGTTCAAATTCACTGTCATTTCTTTCTCAGTAGAACAGTCATCCTCAAGTAGGACAATGTTCATATCTATACAGTTTATGCTGTCACAAAATGGTTTAAGAGTGAAAGTTGTCCATATGCCATGGCCTGTTTAATCTTCAGATATGAACTCTACATTTATGGAGACATCTGGTCACTTTCAATAAACAAATCAACTTAATGATTTCTGTCAACTGCTACAATTTGAAAAATCAAGTGTATGAAAAGAGTGATTAGGAAGACTAGTGGTTAGTCCTGCTGCTTCATTTGCCTAACTTGGCTTTTCCTCAGTGTACCTTGATTTGCCTCCTACATCGTGCGTGTTCGGTTAATTGCCTCCAAATTGGCACTTTAAGAGTGTGTATGAGTGGACGCTGTAATAGACTGGTGTACTCAATCACCTTCCCTTTATCCTGTGTTGCCAGGGTAGGGTTTCGCCTCCAGATGAGGTATGAATGTTATTCGGTAAAGAATACAGAATGCTGAGTATTCAACAAGAGCACACATGAAGAAACTATGGTTAGTTATTTGGGTTCCACTGTTGAGTGTGTTTTGTTATTGAACATTTAACTTCATCATTTCTTTTCAGAAAAAAAAAACTTTTTATCTTGCTTACCCTGAAGTAAATTATCTCCTTTGTGTTGCACTTACCTAATATACCTAATATGAGTATGTGAATTTCCCCTTGGGATTAATAAAGTATCTATCTATCTATCTATCTATCTATCTATCTATCTATCTATCTATCTATCTATCTATCTATCTATCCATCTATCTATCTATCTATCTATCTATCTATCTATCTATCTATCTATCTATCTATCTATCTATCTATCTATCTAATCATTCTTTACAATCAATGCTGGAGCAAAGACCCTCACTAATGTTCTGTAGGGTCAGTATAGATTTACATGCATGTATGGGAGAAAAACAAAGTTGAAATGAGAAAATTGCGCATTAAGGTATATGGCAATGGTGCTAATAACTGAGTCACGGTGGTAATCCTAATAAAATATACATACCTCTGTCTATCCATTTTCTGAACCAAATTGGTCCACTAGGGGATTAAAAGGCACAGCGCAAGACAATGACCGACCCTGAATAGGATTTGTGTTCATCACAAGGTTGTCTTATCCACACTCACACTACCCAGGCCTCTTTAGGTTTGCCATTTAACTTGCAAATTTTTGTAATGTGGTACCAAAGTAAAAACTTACACAGACAACATAAGAATATGTAGACTCCAGATAGAGAGTGTTCTGGGACATGAAGGCAGGACCATGCAGTTGTAAGGAAGCAGAATAACATTTTATGCTGCTACTTCCTTTTAGATTTATTATACAGAACACTTGTTAAAATATATAATTGTCAGTGCAGTTCACAAATATATCCAAATCCTCAAAACAAAAGGGTTATATAGTGAAGTACAGTAGTGCATTTAAATGAAGCTGAGACTTTCTTATATACCGTAGGTAAGATTATGAATTAATGGAAGACTTAAGAGGCTCTAGCAAGATTATATCATCTAACGTCTCACTGAAAAACAGTCAAGAATGCGCCCTTGATTTTTCCACTTATTTTAAGTCCCTCCCTTAATTAAGCCTTTTGGGGTCTAAGAAAGTTGATCTCATTTAATACTAGGCTCAGCACAATTAAAAACACTAAGCAGATTGCATATTAATCAAGGCTGTCACAGTAATAAGATTGCCATTCTTCCATTCAGCAAGAAATCCAGAAAATGCATTTGATTTTTCTTTTTTTTTCAATCTAAATGGAAATAATGGTGGTGGCAATGCTTAGGGGTGTTGTGTAAGGTGATTATTTCCAGACCACCCCTATTCACAATTACCAATAGTTAATCTTATCAGAGCAAAATTCAATTACATTTATCAAGGTTATTCTATACACTGAAGATAGTGACTTGGCAAATCTGATTTAGGCACTAACAATGCAAGCTTTATATTGAATAACTGTGTTTTTGTATAAATAATTGAGTCCGGCTTTGACAAGAGAATGGCCATTATAAAGATGTAATAATGCAAACTGTAATAGCTTTATAAGCAGCCAGTACTTGGCACATTTTCAGAGCTTAGTGAAAGCATGGCACCTTTTTGCGACTTTAACTCGGAGCCCTTGCTGACATTTAAACATTTTTGCTTAACTTTGATAACAGGTTACCAGCAAGGCTGGAAGCCAGACCTTCTTGTGAAAGCAATTTAAATGCTTGCAGAATGGGAGATTAAAATCAGATACTGACTTTTATTTACTTATGTATGTATTTATATCTGCTTGGCTTATCTTTTGAGCAGTGGCGCCTAGTGAAGGATATATTTTTACCCTTTAAACCAATTACTCTGAGATGAATTTATATAATTACATACATACTGTAGCATTATTGTCTATATGAAGTGAGAAGCCTATTATGTTATAAGGTTTGGCAGCAGCTTTGCAAAACGGTGAAAGGCAGAAGGGGGAGACTTTTCATGTCTTGTGCTTTCTCTTCCCCATGTTAGGCTTCTCTGTTGCCCAGTAGCCAATGATGAGTGCACGACTAATATAAAAATGGAGATGCGTGGCACACAAACCCCATTTTGATGCAGTAGTCTGACAGGAGTGCGAAAAACCCACAGCAGAGTTATAGTGAAAGGAGGGAGGGAGGGAGTGAGTGTTTGATGAAGAAGGGGGCAGATAGCAGAGTGTAGCAAAGAGAAGTGAGGTTAGGGCAAGAATGATTCAACCTCCTTTATGTCTTCTGTAACTGTAAAAAAGCAGTAGCAAGAGGGTTAGTGCCTGACTTGAAAAAGAAAATGAAAGTATCCAAAGACACCTCAGGCTTACCTGTCATTTCAATTGCAGTGTCCTTCATTCTGTAGTAATTTAACACTCATTGGCAGAGAGTTAAAGGCCAAAAATGCCTAAAGTCAATAAGCATAAAATTTGCAGACTTGAATACAGTGCTGCTAAGTAAGGCACATGCATTCAAAGCAGATAACAAAAAGCCCTTCTCTTTAAATAAAGGCTCATTGGAATTTAGAACAAACTACCAAATATCTGGTAGTTGAATTGGCTATCCTGATTCTTCTACCTTTATAAAATTTAATGACAATCTACTCCTCCACCACCACCACATGATCAAGGCACCATGCAACCCCCTGAGACGATGGAATGAAGGCAGGTGTCTTATCTGTCCACGAGACCAGCTTTATCAGAATCCTATCGTGTGAAGCATGAAAAGAATGAGGACTGATTTAGGAACATTTATATTAGGTAGAATATCCAGTGGGGGCTGGGTGGTCTTTTGGCCTTGGAACCCCTGCAGATTTTGTTTTTTTCACAAGCCTAACTGGAGTTTTTTTTTTTTTTGCTTCGTTTTTTCTGTCCTTCCAACCATTTGACATTACCTATTTTGGTTGTTACTTATTCTATAAAATTATCGCCTTATCTTAATTGTTTTTCTTGTCTTGTAACATTTTCTTTGTCATCTTGTAAAGCACTTCAAGATACACTGTTGTATGAAAATGTCCATCCATCCATCCATTGTCTCCCGCTTATCTGAGGTCGGGTCGCGGGGGCAGCAGCTTGAGCAGAGATGCCCAGACTTCCCTCTCCCCGGCCACTTCTTCTAGCTCTTCCGGGAGAATCCCAAGGCGTTCCCAGGCCAGTCGAGAGACATAGTCCCTCCAGCGTGTCCTGGGTCTTCCCTGGGGCCTCCTCCCGGTTGGACGTGCCCGGAACACCTCACCAGGGAGGCGTCCAGGAGGCATCCTGATCAGATGCCCGAGCCACCTCATCTGACTCCTCTCGATGCGGAGGAGCAGCGACTCTACTCTGAGCCCCTCCCGGATGACTGAGCTTCTCACCCTATCTTTAAGGGAATGCCCAGACACCCTGCGGAGGAAACTCATTTCAGCCGCTTGTATTCGCAATCTCGTTCTTTCGGTCACTACCCATAGCTCATGACCATAGGTGAGGGTAGGAACATAGATCGACTGGTATCCGCATTACTGCAGATGCCGCACCGATCCGCCTGTCAATCTCATGCTCCATTCTTCCCTCACTCGTGAACAAGACCCCGAGATACTTGAACTCCTCCACTTGGGGCAGGATCTCGCTACCAACCCTGAGAGGGCACTCCACCCTTTTCCGGCTGAGGACCATGGTCTCGGATTTGGAGGTGCTGATTCTCATCCCAGCCGCTTCACACTCGGATGCGAACCGATCCAGAGAGAGCTGAAGATCACGGCCTGATGAAGCAAACAGGACAACATCATCTGCAAAAAGCAGTGACCCAATCCTGAGCCCACCAAACCGGACCCCCTCATCACCCTGGCTGCGCCTAGAAATTCTGTCCATAAAAGTTATGAACAGAATCGGTGACAAAGGGCAGCCCTGGCGGAGTCCAACTCTCACTGGAAACGGGTTCGACTTACTGCCGGCAATGCGGACCAAGCTCTGGCATCGATCGTACAGGGACCGAACAGCCCTTATCAGGGGGGCCGGTACCCCATACTCTCGGAGTACCCCCCACAGGATTCCCCGAGGGACACGGTTGAATGCCTTTTCCAAGTCCACAAAACACATGTAGACTGGTTGGGCAAACTCCCATGCACCCTCCAGGACCCTGCTAAGGGTATAGAGCTGGTCCACTGTCCACTGTATGAAAATGTGCTATATAAATAAATGTTGCTGTTGTTGTTGCTCAGTATTATTTTCCCCAAAAACTTTGATGAATTCAATGTTTCAATAATGGATTTTGTTATTATCCATGGTGTGTAAGGAGTGCATTTAACTAAAGATATACTTAATAAAAAAGAGGAATTTCATGGTAAATTGTAGCTATTTAACTTCATGGTAACATATTCTAATTCATGCAAGGGTACATTTAACTGTTAAAAAGCCAAAAATCCATTCATCCATCCAGTTTCACAAACTACTTTATCCATTATAGCTTTGTGAGTCAGGGCAGCATCAGGAGAAATCCAGGACCCTGGCTTAGGAGGAATGCTAGGCCATTTGAGGACACATTCGCACTCACACACACATCCCTTTCTTGAACTGGGTTGGTAGTTATCAATGGGCACAGGGTCACAGCTCTTATAGACTCTGGCAGCAACATTTCCATTGTTGCATGCCGTTACATGCTAGATAGATAGATAGATAGATAGATAGATAGATAGATAGATAGATAGATAGATAGATAGATAGATAGATAGATAGATAGATAGATAGATAGATACTTTATTAATCCCAAGGGGAAATTCACAATGAAAAAAATTCAACAAATTCACAATTCATGCTACTGTAACAATAGGAATCCGGATCTACCAGTCTAACTTGTATCCACGGGGAAACTCGATGGGACAAGTCTGCTTTATGTATAATCACCTACCAAGGGGCAACTCAAAAGATCGCGGTGGATGTTTTATGTAGTCCACTTTATTCTGTGATACTGGAGTGAAACTGGTCACAAAATAAACGAGGAGAAACACGAACCACCCCATCTAAAACACTGGGCTTTATAACAGATGGTGAGAACCAATCTCAAGCTATCTCCATTGTGCATTTCAGCCAGCAAAAGAGCTGGGTCACGTGGGTACCTAGCATGATGTGGGATATGTAAACCCAGCTCGCACCGACGTCTTGATGAATGCCAAGTCATCACAGGTCGTCGTTCCACCCACTGAGATTGCTCCAGACCCACTCTCAGATTTACATTTCTAATTACTGCAAACACCACCTTTCACAACGGAGACATTCAGGGAGGTTGCCAAATTACTCAAAATTAAGTACTTAAAAACCTCAATGTATCATGCTCAAACTGACAGTTTAGTAGAGCAGTTTGATCAAATGCTCAAACAGATGCTGCACAAGGTGGTCAACGAGGATGGGAGGAACTGGGATTAACTAATCCCCCTTGTGTTATTTGCATATACCGGGAGGTTCCACAAGCCTCCATGGGCTTCTCCCTATCTGAGTTATTGTCAACAACTCTGGGGATTATTGAACATTGTTAAAGAGAGCTGAGGCACTCCCGTCACTAATATTTTGGATATATACAGTGATATGGGATGCTAAAACTGACACAGAATTCTGTGACTTAAAACAGGCCCTTACATCAGCACCTGTATTGATAACTCCAGACTTTTCTTTGCCTTTTATCTTACAGACTGATGCTTTGGACAGAGGTCTCTGTGCTGTGTCGAGCCAAAGCGTGAAAAATGTCAAACACCTTGTCATGTTCCTGAGCTGGAAACTACTGGACAGGAAGACCAGGTATGTGGCAGTGGAAAGAGAGGCCCTGGCAATAAAGTGGACTATTAACCAGCTGAGGTACAGTATTTGTCATCTCTTTTAATAGTGAACTTAGGGGTGACTTGATGATACATTAGCTTGCCACTTTTCAACATTTGGAAGATACCTTCCCTAGTCCATTGATATATATGTAACTTACCCATACATAGGTAGTTGGATATTGTTGCCAACATTATTTCATTAACATTTTGTTTGTATTAACAGTTCATTTGGTATTTGTTTTTTGTTGGTGGCAGAATGCCTTTTTCTTCACTTACGGTCACAAGTTATATAACTGATGTTTGCCATCATGTGATAGTTTTGTTGGCGCAATGGTGACATAAATAACACAGAACTTTAAAAGATGGCAACATACAATACTGTGTATCCTATCGATGGATCAAACACAAGCCTGTTTCTTATTTTCTACTTTGCTCAATCCCTTCAGTTTTCATGTTTGATCTCCTGTCTCTGAACCCTCCTGCCTTTTGAAAACAGCTTTATCAAAATTCATTTCCTGGTCAAAAAATATTCTTATTCCTTCTCAGTACATCCCATACTTAGAACAGATATGTGGAGGTATGCACATAGATAATCCTAATATAAGTTTTAGAAATCTCAAAGATTATTAGGACATTATTTAACCTATTATATTGAGTACATGATAATATAGGCAGAAGTAGATCCATTATACTCACAGTTTAAGTGATTTTTTTTTTATTAGCTGTTATTCTCTGCTGGTGTTTCTCATTAAGGAGTTGCCTTTGTCTGTTTATTTTCCTAATTACTCCAGTCTGTTAATACCAGCTACCTTGATGTATACACAAGAGACTATTTCTTTTTCATCTTCTAATTATTCATATTTTACAGAACCCTCAAGATCCACATGCTGGGGATGCAATGTGTTTTTTTATTATTTTATATTTCCTTATATTAATTCCAGTTTTTGACATTCATGTCTGTTTCACACAGCCACTCCAACATGGATTGTAAGTTTCACACCACAATTTTAAAAGCCACTGAAGCAATAACAAAACCATGTTCATACTCATTAAAACAAATTAAGTCAAAAGGCACTTTTGAGCTGAAACCAAACCCAGAATAAAGGTCAAAATAACTATAAAAAGGGTACTTAATAACATATTAAGAACAGAGGGAACCCTGTAAAAAAAGCATATGCAAAAACTAGAAAAAAAATCTTCAAATGGGAGTTGTTTTGCTTTTATTTTGCAAATAATTCTGCCAAAGGGGTAAGCAAAATTTACTTGACATGGTTTCTTAAAGTAAGCTAAATAATCGTAAATACAAATTTTTTGATAAGTCAACAACTCTTACAATAAGGAAAACAAGATTTAATGTCATGATATAAATTCTTTTCCACTTGCTTTGATTTCATTTTTGAAGTGAAGAAGATACTATAAATACAAGAAACAATTACTTCTCATTGAGTGGCTGTGTTCAATTTTCTGTGCCTTCTCTTCATTCTACAAGCCAAGGTCCTGCTTCAACACACTATTTTGACTGGAGTAATACCCTGACAGGGCTTTTACATCCCATCCGAGGACCATGGACCATTTGAAATGTTATTTGGAACACCTAAAGCTGTCTTAAAGGGTTAGCCAGACCACCGTAAAATAGAGCAGGGGGCCACTCATACTGTTATTGAAATCCTTGTTGCCATTCACTTCACAACAAATCTTTACCAAAGTTTTGTTTCCAGAAAAATACGTTCTGATTGACTGTATTACATAGGGATTTGGAAAAATAAATTAACATTTATAGAATTTTCCATGTTTAATCACTTAATGATGCTGGCACAATGCATTTATTCAACTAAGCTAAAACTTTTTTTGCTGCAGATTTTTGTTTCTACTCAGCATTTGATATTTCTCATTTTAGTGTCCAACAATAGTTGCCCAGTACTGATGGGTTCTACTTGCCCATTATTTCAATGCCCTGGTTAAACTTTTCACCATGTTTGTCACCCTATTGCAACAAGATTAGTAGGGAAGGAATGTGAATATAGAAAATGAATCTTTACCATCATGTTAATACCCCAACCACCCCCCAATGGTTGGGTATGTTTGAGCATGTTTTCAACCATGTACAGTAGTTTGCGAAAATTGACCACAACTTCACTGAATGCCTCCCCTGTAATTTCCTCTTGCCCAAGTAGCAAAACTTGTGATGTGTCTGATTTGTGGACCAACCCAAATGTCTTCCTTAATCTTGGCATCGGTTACTCATGGAAACATTTGTCACAAATATCAAAATAATTGTTTGTTCATTGCCTTCAATACATTTTTCATCAGGCCAAGTTGTATATGAAGAGGAGGAAAAAATACAATTTGTTTGTTGGACTGACAAGTGGCTTATGTGCCGCACTTTTCTGCCCTGGAACCAAATGTTTACAGACCAACCAGTTCTTTTTAATTTAATGACTTTTTAGTATGAGTATCTCAATAACAAATGAATCAACAGTACACGATATATCTAAGCAGCTTTCCTTGTAGCAATTACAGTAGTTTAAGATCACCACAAACATTCTAGTTGTAGTTGTTGTACTTTATATCTTGTAAAATAAGCAGACCAGACAAAGAAATAGGTTTGGGGTAGCCACCCCATATACTTACAAAAAAGGGGTTGAGTTGACATTTAAGTCGAAAGAAGTCTTCATAGACATGACCCCAAAAGAAAACTGAGGTACAGAGGAAAAACATGGTGGTTATAATGCAGGCTGACAGAAAAAGGTGGGTTCAGAGGGACTGGAAGAGAAAATGATGTCATTTGGAACCAGGGCTGGCTGGAGCGGAAGTGATGTCATTTGGTAGCAGGTTCTTCTTTTGGCCCGCAGAAGGAAAGAGGAGAAAGATTTAGAGTACAGCGCCAACCCCTGATCTGGAGAAGAAATACTATTATTTGAGCCTTTAAACACGTGTGTGACAACGTATACTAATATGACAGAAAATCACAAAAAAAAAAACAATACATGATAAGAAGAGTCAAAGGTGATTTTTGTGATTATCAGGCAAAAATCCATAAGATACACCAAAAAGTGTTAGGGGTGCAAGATTCTTGTCGTCCAGTTTTATCATTCTGTCAAACTTCTATTAAATTATGACCTGCAATAAACCTGAGCATCTTCCAACAATTAGTTACAGGACTCCTCTTGTTATAATATATTCCATTGTTCCCTGGCAGTATTTCAACTTTTTTGATCTACTTTTGCCTGCAATATTGATGCTCACTCAGCTCCTCCACAAAATTAACAGAGGTTTTCACTTTATTACAAATGTACTGACTGACAGAAGTATCATCTTTGTAGGTTTTTACTTCAAGCCATACTAAAAAATTCTTTGTCAGACTCCCTTGCTTCTGATGTGATTTCTTATTTACTTGTAATTATTCCTAGTTTTCAGAACATTTAAGATCCACATATTTAGGATGCAATGTTTTTAATTCCACAATTAATGAAAGTAAAATTAGGAAGGTCTATCTAATAAAGAAATTGTGCACTATATGTGTTTATCTTGGTCTCTTTGATATTACCTCTTTTTTGACTTTGATTTTGCCTGCTTCTTATTAGTAAAAGACTAGCTATGTGTCTTTGTTCCTTCCACTCCTCCATAAATGTTCTACTGTTTGTCAACTTGTTAACTAATCCACCTAAAACAAGCCATTTAGCACAATACATCAGTGTCCATTTAATTATATCTGGCTCATAAGAGGACAAGAGACTGAAGATAACGTGCAAAAGGATGTCAAGAACATGGTGGCTTGATATTTTTACATCATGGCATTGCATGCTACACTAAATTAACTAAATGGAGCAACCTCTGTACAGGTTTCTTACCTTTTTATAATAGGTGTTCATACCACATTTTTGTCCCGCAGATTTGTATTTTCATTACATTATTTGGTCCCATTTATTTATTTACCTAATCATAACCATGTCACTGGCTAAGCTAAGAAATCTTGTGGTTCAGTTATTTTTGCCTCTGCTTTGAATCATATTTTCCTAATTTTCTTTGGTAACTTCCATAAATTCATTTAAATAGCAAATTTAATTTGTTCTTGTAAATGATGTATAGTGGTTTTATGATTAAATTAGAAAAAAAAATGTAAAAATGTGACATTTCACATATAAACAGTGTATAAAATAAAAGAGTGCTTAAAGGTGTATTTTTTTCCAAAAGACTTATTATCTTTTATAATAAAAGTAATAAACCCTTTGTTTAGTCATTAAACATCTTAGATGATGAAATGCTATCAGAACAGTATCAGTCATTAAAATACCATTATCATTTAAACAAAATATAAGGCTATAACATGAGAATCACAGCAAATTATATTTTAAATGTTATTCTGTTATTACCTCTGCAAATTGCCTATACTGAAATTAAATTAACACTGAACCATCAACTTTTTCAATATTTCTGCTTAGTAAAATGCTGAGATTTTTCTATAACTGTGCTTTACCTTTTCAACTTATGACTTTTTCACATTGTCTCGGTGATTTCTTATTCTAAAACTTTACCACCGATCATTGCTTTACAGACCTGTGAGAATATACAACTACAAATCAATCATTACCTTCAGCATTGGGCTAGCAAAATGTATGGTCAGTTGACAACAAAGGAGAGGATAGAAAAAAAACACCAGTTAAGAGCATCTCTCCTAGGAACTTCAGCTGGATTTCTAGGAAACTGAACCCACTTAATCCATGTTTTTAATGATAACACAGTGCCTAGCCTGGCAGCATGAGATACAAGGAAGGAACATCTCCTTCAAAATGGTTCAGCTTAAGGCCAAGACCTTGCATAGTGCTGTCACTTCACAAATATCCAGACACTTTATCAACCCAAGGTTGATTTCATTTCCAGTCATTATTTTTCTAAATTTTCTCCACTCAGGAATTACTACATATAAAACATTAATCTAAGGTCATTATAAACCAGGGCATTCTTTATACTGTGCCCTCATTCAACTGTTATAGTTGCACCTGAATTACACTGTCAGCATCTTTCCTAGGCCTCTTGTTACGAAAGAGTTCTTTATTAATGTTTTTATGTTATTTTTCTACACCAGTTCACAAGGTTGAACAGTTGTTCTGTGGATTTCTTGAGCCCTAGATTCTGAATCTCCCACTAGCTTTTTATTTAAAATGTACTTTTTCTTTTATAAATTATTTTTTGCCATTTACATTGCCATCTTGCTCATTTATGATTTGTTTTCCCGTCATTAGGGCAGCTCCCGTATTGTTAGGCGTGTGTCCTCAGAGGTCGTTTCAGGTTTTTAATGATGCATTTAAAAGTTCATCCATCCTTCCATCATTTCATTTTCCAAGTTTACAGCTTCTTAAAATTCTTTTGATGCAAATTATTGTGATTAGTTATTCTCTCTGCTTAGTTTATTTTTGGTTTCAACTCTTGCCTGTGATTTTTTTACTATGATTTTTGCTGGCTTTGGTAGATCTGTAGTAGATCTTTCAGTTTTCACCCTTTTCTGACCCTGACAAGGCCTCTTCTCCCACTTTTTCTAAAAAAACAACTCATACTGTTAGCTTGCTATCGATATAATTTTTAAGGATTGAAAATTTGAAGTAGTGATGTATAGTGCCATGTAGGGCTAAGGGTGTCCTTCACAGTTGTCCCCCAAGAAGGTACAGGCTCAAATAAATGTAAAGAAGAACACTAGTATCTCAACATGGTAAAAGTATTTATATTTGAGGAAAGCAATCTTTTTATAATTTCATCTTCTCTCTACGTATTTACAATCACACATTTGTGTATATGCTGAAGGCCAAATGACATCCCTGAAACCCCACATTTATAATAATGCAGTAATTCCCCAATATTCAATTTTATTTGCTAGACTCACCTGTTTATTGGTGCAGGTATTGTGTCCTCCTGTGCAGTACTCCTTAACTCTTACCTCTTATAAATAAATACCAATAAGTCACCTTATGATGCTGAGCTAAGAATGCTAAGTATTTCAAGGTTTAATGGTACAAACAAACAAGTTAGTATTGAATATGCTGACACAATTAAAACCAGTATGATTCTTAACTTTACATACTCACGTATTGAAACATTTGTCCCACAACCATTTTAAATATATTGCTTTTTCAATTATAAATTCAAATCAAATTTTTCCAGGTTATTGTGCTATTGTGACACCCGTATGCTTATTTGTGTATTGTGCTCTTCATGTATTTTATTCATCCTTGATCTGATATCCTTGAATATTCTTACAAGCAGTTACTCCTCAGTAAATGAAGTTTTTTTCCAGACATCAATGGTTTGTAAGCATATAATAATTTCTCAACCCACAACTTGGGTTATAGGGCCACTGAAAGATGGAGTTTTTCCCTATAATATTGATACATGGCAAGATCCAACCTTGGAATTAGAAGCTAGGTCATTCCACAGTTAGACATACTGAAACACACACACACACACCCGTGCACACTCACGCTCAGGCAATTAGTCAAAACTAATCATTTTGTTGCTAACTAATCTGACATTCACGTATTTGAGACAATGGAGGAATCACAAAACCCGGGGAAACCCATGCAGACACTGGGAGAAAAAGCAAACTCCACAAAGATAATTACTGAGCTGGGAATTGCAATTCAGGTCCTTAAGTCTTGAAACCTGGAGGCAACTGGGTGTTAGCTTGAATCCAATCAAAATCATTAACGTATTTAAAAAAAACAAGTAAAAGGTGCAATTTGGCAATATCTAAGATTAAAAATGGCTCTTGTTTAGATTATACACTGTGATGGATGGCCGGCTAAATATTCCGGCCCACCCCTCCAGGCCGCCAGGTGGAGCTCTCCCAACAGCCTGGAGGTTCCCTGAATTCCAGCAGGGCCTCATGGACCTTGTAGCTTGTATGCGCAGCCCTGCTGGATACCATGGGGGCCACCAGGAGTCACTGTAAGGGGGCTGTCAGACTGTTATGTGCCCTATAACCTGGAAGTACGTCCTGGTCACATGAACAGGAGAAATGACGTACTTCCAGGTTGAAGAAAAGGACTTTTATCCTGACCCGGAAGTAATAAGGACTTGTGGATTGTTGGACAGGAACACCTCCGGGTCAGGGGGTATAAAAGGACTCTGGGAAAGCCCAGACACTGAGCTGAGCTGGGAGGAAGGGTGGCGAAGTGTCTGGGAGAGGAGGATTGGTATTTGTAGTGATTATTGATTATTGTATGTGTAGTGTGGAGTGGAAGGTGCTTTGTGCACGTAATTATTATAAAATAAATAAGTCTTGGACTTTTACCTGGTGTTTGGCGTGGTACCTGAGGGTTCAAGAGGTTGATAAAAGCCTCTACTGCTACAACACTCTAAAACTGAATTGTTGAAGAAGCAGTGGAATTTTGCATATCCACACAATAAAATGATATATTCATAAATCAGAATTATATTACAATAAATCCTTTTATTAGAATTTTGAAAACTAGTATTTTGGCAAAACAAAACAAGCAAAATAATTATATTTTAAAAAATCTTTCCATAGCATAATTAATTGTTTCTCCATCATTGCCCACTTGCCTTAATCTTCTGTCCATTCACTCATTTTCTAAATCTTTTTCCAATTCATGCAGTAGTTACTGAAAGCTGAGGTCTATACCATTTGGACCAAGTATGGATTAAATCCCATGCTTTCAGCATGCACAGTCCAAAAATATTTATAAGAATTTAAATAACATTTTCAGTCTTACAATATAAGACAATGAAAGTAAAACGTTGTAGGTTTTTTGTTTCTTAATAATTTGTAACTTTTGGTTTGTGGAAAGATAACACTGTCACCCATAATACTGTAGTAATGGAATACTTTGACATCCCGGGATGCTCTGTGATCCTTCACTTAAAACTAGACCGAGGAAATAAAGCACAGGGGTGACATTTCTCTGTGTCAAGGAAATGCAGCTTCTTCACCTTTGTACAAAATTATTAAGAGGACAAAGAATAGATGGAAATGCCATTTAAAATACTTCTTCAACATTAATTGGAAAATCCAATAAAACTTTACAAATGCTTCACTAATGAAGGTTTTAGCCATTAAAGGAAAATTCCACCCAAAAATTATGCATTTTTTTATCTATTGCTTATCCCAAATAGTGTGAATTTTTTTTTATGGAAGTTTTATTATTGTTTTCTGTTGTCCATAGTTGACCCCCTCATGGCCTCCACTGAAGCCCACAGTATCAAAAACTTAGATTTAAAACATGAGATAAATGTTTTTCTCTGCTATCACTACAAACAACAAGTGTAATACTTGCAGAGGGCAAGAGCAGTGTAGAGGGTGAATGGAATCGGAATCGGAAGATCACTCATATTGGCCAGGATTCAAGCAGGGATCACATCTGGAAAGACTACAATTAAATAAAGAAGGCTAACAGAATGTTATGTTATATAGCACAATGTGTAGATTACAAATCCAAGGAGGTTATGCTCAAGCTTTATAATGCACTGGTGAGGCCTAATTGGCAGAGTGGTCAGATCCTGGAAATATACATCCATCCATCCATTTTCCAACCCGCTGAATCCGAACACAGGGTCTCGGGGGTCTGCTGGAGCCAATCCCAGCCAACACAGGGCACAAGACAGGAACCAATCCCGGGCAGGGTGCCAACCCACCACAGATATATATATATATATATATATATATATATATATATATATATATATATATATATACTGTATATATATATATATATATATATATTTGTGAAGGATTGCCGGCTTTTTACTCCGGTCCTCACCCCCAGGCCGCCAGGAGGAGCTCTCCCAGCAGCGTGGACGTGCCCCGAGTTCCAGCAGGGCCGCATGGACTATGTAGTTTTTATACACAGCCCTGCTGGATACCTTGGGGGCCACCGGGAGTCGCTGTAAGGGGGCTCGTGGACTCTTATGCGCCCTATAACCCGGGAGTACGTCACGGTCACGTGACAGGAAGAAACGATGTGCTCCCGGGTTGAAGAAAAGGACTGTTTACCCTGACCCAGAAGGGATAAGGAATTGTGGACGGATTGAACAGGAACACCTCCGGGTCAGGGTGTATAAAAGGACGATGGGAAATCCCAGACGTTGAGCTGAGCTGGGTGGAAGGGTGGCAACGTGTCTGGGAGTGTGGACGATTATTGTTTATTGTTATTATTATTATTATTGAGTATTGTGGAGAGGAGGGTGCTTTGTGCACTATTATTATTATTATTATTATTAATAATAAAACTATTATTTGGACTTTTATCTGGTGTCTGACGTCTAGTCTGAGGGTTCAAGGGGTCACGGAGACCTCTGTCTATCACAATATATATATATATATATATATATTATTTTCAACTTTTTAGTCTTGGGTTTGTTTTAGTATAATTTTGTAATCAATATTTTAACACTTCCTTTAATATTTCTATCTGTTACTAGCGCCATCTATTGGTGAAACCTTTAACTATTCTTCAGATGAAAATTTCATTTCTTAATTAACATGGATTAATTGATCAATTAGTGAAACTAATATATAAAATACTTTTTAAAATCCACACTTATATTAAGTTAAAAAGTGTACTAAAAAGTAAAAAATAAAAGTGGGCACTTTTCATCAATCAATAAAATCTTAGCAAAAGTGCCCACGCTTTTATTTTACGAGTGATGTATGAGAGACTTATTTTTTACTTTTTAGTACACTTTTTAACTTAATAGAAGTGTGGTTTTTAAAAAATACATATTTATATATATATTATTACACTGATATAAACTCATGGGAACAAAACAAAAATATAATCAAGAAATTAATTGATCTTCAGAACCTCTGAAATTATACCCACGTAAAGGAACAGTTATAAAAAATTTCAAATCATAAGCCTGATATAACAACAAAGGGTAAGTAATAGATTTAAAAAATAATTTTTCGGATGGAGTATTTCTTTAAGAACTGCTTCTACTTTTTCAAAATCCATTGCTAGTCCTTTTTGGAAATATAACATTCCTGGAACAAAACAGAAGTTTTATGAAATGAGTTTTATCAGATTTTTCAGCTTTCACTTCATAAACAATAAGCTTATTTAAATTTTAAAAATAAATCTGCTAAATAATTTAAAGCCTTAAGCAATACGTGGGGCATGACAATTATGATGGACACCGCATATGGGCAGCTGTCCTAGCCACGATGGGGCAAGGTGGCACAAGAAACAGGACAAAGACCATCATGCCTCAGCCAGAAGATAGGCAAAAGATGCCAGTGTAGCAGTGAGTACACTGACCTCTAGGTAGGGTTGGACCAAAGAACAACACTCAGCTGGGAAGTCAGTGTACTAGAAGGACAGAGGGAGACAACCTGGAGGATTACATGCTAGGTGCCAGCCTCCCTGAGCAACACTGCCTGTACAGACACCCGCAAGGCACGCTGGGAACTGCAGTCCTGTAGAGCAGCCCTCTTAGTTTCCATGGTAAAATGGTAAAACTAAAAAAAAGATTTAAGTAAAAAAAAAATTGATTCAAATTTGATTTGCTATGCCCAAGCACCAGAAGTACTCCTGGTTCCAAGAATAAAGAAACTACACAACCTCATTCAGGTGAGTTGGAGTCAGGTGTGGAGAATGGACAAAGCTTACCTGGGAGGTGTGTTGTGTTTATGCCAGTTTTGGAACTGTTGTGTAAGGTACTGGGGAAAATATACCTTTGTATTATACTGGGACTTGTGTCTGTGCAGTTGTGTCTGGGGTGAGGGGTGCTGCAATGCCACCTAGTGATCACAATACAGCCAATACTTTTTTGATTTCAAGAACTAATCATGTATAGTCAGAAAATGAAATGGAATAGAATGTTGTGTTAGGTAGAAAAGGAATGTGCTCATGAAACCATTAGATGTTGTTACCAGTTCATTTGTTAATTCACAGCAGTGACTGAATACATCAAGCACTCTTACAGTGACATACGTGAACCTCATATAAAGTGTAATGCCTCACTTTCATAAAAAACATGTACAACCACCCATTATGTTTCTTGAGGTATAATAGGTTTCTTCACTGCAGGGCAGGCAGCTAATGTGATTTCATTATCATTTCAACAGATCTCCATATGACTCATTCCTACAGTTCAGTATGCAACACAGCATAGCATAGTTTCCTTGGTTAATATGGGTGTATAGAGCTGTCAAACGTTTGAGATATTTTTCCTTATGTTTATACCTAGAAATAGTTGCCTATTTTGTATAATCATATTAAGTGAAGTATATTAGTTTCTAAAGCTCATGACTACTGCAGATGAATAGGAAAAAGAGACAGAGACAGAGCCGAAAAGGAATAATCATTTAAACAAGTAATCTAAATTTCTACGGGCACTGCAGGTCTAATCAAAAACGAATGTATAATAAGGCCCATCACACCAATACAATGTACCGCAATAGGACAGGATGTCTTCTAACAAAAATCTATACAGTTGGTTTCCTAGGGTAATTTCTTTTTACCACATTGTACCATGATGTTGAGGTTGATAGCTTTATATGCAGTGTGGGCTAAAGTGATTCTGTAGGTTAAAGCGGTTCTGTGCTTTCCTGAGAGCAACTACAGATCTTGTATGGCTGGCAGCTGTAATGAGAGAGGAATTGACTTCTAAAAAATAAGAAAGCAAGAGTTAGGAAGAAATTAAATGTTATCATGAGCTAATCTGAAAAACTTCGGAGCTGATTGTGGACTAATCTGGATTGAAAATATACCCAATTCAAAACCCATTTTTTAAATTTAGGAACATGGGAACCAAGAGTTTATCTTGGTAGTCTCATCTTGGCAGCTGTCCATTGTAGGGTATATTCTCAGAGACATTTACATTTATTCATTTTGGGACAATCTAAGGTCACTAATAAGCCTGATTGTATTGTCTTTGGGACATGGACAGAAAACAAGAATAACTACCAAACATAAAAACAAATATGGAGTTTAATAGTCAATCTCCACAAAGACAATGCTGGGTCCTGGCTTTGAACACAGGATCGTAGCTGTGATGATCACTGCAGTACTATACCAACTCTTGGGATTTTTAATCTTAAAGAAATATAACACACATTTTCAATATGTTTAAGTTCCTTACAATGCCAGATAATTATTAATTATTTTAATCAAGTAAAGGAACAGACCCTGTCAATGCTAATGCTGATGAAGGTGTAGCTTGTAAGCTTCTATATGAATATCAAGCTCAGTATTTTTGGATAGCTTCTCAGATGGACACAGTGACACTGAATTTCTGCTGTTGCCCAGGGATGGCTTTGAAAAAAGAATCTGTTATAGTTATTTTTTTTAAGAAAGAATGCCTGTCCTGATATGATCACATTGTTACTTACTTACTTACTGCCCATTATGTCTTCTTCTGGCAAATAAGGTCTTTCAATACTGTTTGCCTTGGGCCTATTTCTTGGTGATTCTCATGCTATGGTTTATCGACTTTAGATTCGCCTCAACAGTACACTGCCATGAGGTCCTGTGCTAACACCTTTTGCCTTTCAGGAGTCCAATACTTTGCAGTTTTGATGACAGAACTTCCTCTACTTCTGATGGCATGGCAAATCCATCCCCAACATATTTTCATCAGAAAGGTGGTGTTAGTTAAGCAGATCTTCATTAGAAATGATGTTTGGCCTGAAAATGTGCAGGATTCACCTCAGACTTTTTGTGTTGTATGTAGTAAGCTTGTTCAAGTCACCTTTTGTCATCCTCCAGCACTCAGATCCATATAGAATGTTTGACAGAATACAGCTCTGGTACAGCCTTTGCTCCATGTGGATACTGAGGGTTTCCATGCATTATTGAGTGTCCAGAACACAATCCTCGCTTTGCACAGTCTGCTATGGATGTTACTGCCTGTTCCTCAAATGAGCCTCACTATGCAACTTAAATAGCTGAAGATGTCAGTCATGGATAGATCTTCTCCATTTATCTTAAGAGGTGTTGGTCTGTCTATGTTGAGTGTCATAACTTCCATTTTAGACTGGCTGATCTGTAACCCCACCTTATGTGCAAATGTGTGGAGGGGAACTGTCTTCTATTTCAGGTGGTGATATGTAAGAGTAGAGCAATGTCATCAGCAAAGTCAAGGTCATCAAAGGGTGGAGAAGAGTGTCCATCTGATGCCCTTGGTTGGTTTTTAACTGTACACGGCATTACCCCATCAATGACCAGACTGAAGAGCAAGGCAGACATCACAGATCCTTGCCTGACTCCATTCTTTATATCAAAGCAAATGTCACTGTTTCCCATACTACAATTGAAGTTGGTATAAAAGCTCTTGATAAGGAGTGCAGTCTCTTTAGTATGCCATATGCTCTTAGAATGCACCATAGGCTACCTGTGTGAATGGTTCTTTCTCAAGGTTGATGAGATTTATGTACAGTTACCTATGCCATTCTTTGCCACTGTTCAATAATATTCCAAAGTGGAAATATCAGATCAACACAACACATTTCCTTGCTTTGTGGAAACCAGCTTGTTTGTTTCTTAATTGCTTGTTAGCAGCCTTAGATTGTTTCAGTCACCAAGTGCTCCTTTTTTGGGTATTTTAAATTTTCTCTAGTCATCAGGTACCTTCTTTGAAATCCAAACCAGTATAAAGAGGAGTTGCATGATGACATGGTTAAGTCTTAGCAGTTAGCAAATCTGCTACAAGGAGAATCTGGCTGAATAAGTGGTGCGTTAGAAACGGGTTCATTGAGGTAAGCAGAGGTTTATTCAAATCTATTCAATGTATTGTTATTATACCCTACAATATAACACAAAACATAATAAACACAAAACATTTCAATGTAAAAAATATTTAAATGCAGTTACAACACAGTACGTGGTACAATGACATAGTTCATCTGACATTGATTATTGAAACAATGGCAATAAATAACAGCAAAATGTATTAATACATATTGTGAGGGATGGCCGGCCATATATTCCGGCCCACACCTCCAAACCGCCAGGTGGAGCCCTCCCAGCAGTTTGGAGGCTCCCCGAATTCCAGCAGGGCCTCATAGACCTTGTAGTTTTTACAAACAGCCCTGCTGGATATCATGGAGACCACCAGGAGCCACTATAGGGAGGCTTGGGGAGTGTTACGTGCCCTATAACCCGGAAGCACGTCCTGGTCACATGGACAGAAGGAACGACGTGCTTTCGGCATGAAGAAAAGGACTTTTAATCTGAAGTGATAATGAATCATGGACTGCAGGGTTGGAACCACTTCTGGGTCAGGGGATATAAAAGGACTTTGGGAAAGCCCAGACACTGAGTTGAGCTGGGAGGAAGGGTTTCTAAGTGTCTGGGAGAGGAGGATTGAGTATTGTATGTGTAGTGTGGAGTGGAAGGTGCTTAGTGCACAGTATTGTAATAAAAATAATAAGTATTATACTTTTACCTGGTGTTTGGCGTGGTACCTGAGGGTTCAAGGGAGCAATAGCGTCCCCTACTGTTACAATATGCAATATTATTAAAAAATACAAATATCACGTAAGTTATAAAAATTGCATTATTGTTTAGCAATGTGAGTAGGAATGCAAACATTTATGAAAGTTTACCTGGTACCATTCAGGGTGCATTTAAAAATGTGATTGGGGAAGTTACTGTTAAAAATTAAAGCAATTTAATGTCTCAATTAAATTAATGACCAATGAGAAGTCATTGGATTCAGTGTTTATGGTATGCTGAAATTTTCCAGGGCGGCACGGTGGCGCAGTGGGTAGCGCTGCTGCCTCGCAGTTGGGAGATCTGGGGACCTGGGTTCGCTTCCTGGGTCCTCCCTGCGTGGAGTTTGCATGTTCTCCCCGTGTCTGCGTGGATTTCCTCCGGGCGCTCCGGTTTCCTCCCACAGTCCAAAGACATGCAGGTTAGGTGGATTGTCGATTCTAAATTGGCCCTAGTGTGTGCTTGGTGTGTGGGTGTGTTTGTGTGTGTCCTGCGGTGCGTTGGCACCCTGCCCGGGATTGGTTCCTGCCTTGTGCCCTGTGTTGGCTGGGATTGGCTCCAGCAGACCCCCGTGACCCTGTAGTTAGGAATATAGCGGGTTGGAAGATGGATGGATGGATGAAATTTTCCAGAACAAACACACACTCAGATCACAAGGAGATCAAATAGCTCAGATAGAAACTTCTAATTTATTTAGGTGGCTCTGTTGGCCAGGAATAATAAAACTGTGTGAATGCAGTGCTATGATTATTATAATTCATGACTCATTTGAATAACCTCTTCCACTCATGGTCCACTGGTGAAATTAATACAAAAAGAAAACAATCCCCATGGGAGTGTGTGCTTGAATATACTCACAACTGGGCTTGATGCTCAACGTAAAAACTATAATGTGATTCTTCATCTAATGAACGTCCTTTGTTGCATCACTTTGCAGACTGCAAATTTTATTAAAAAAAGATTTGAAGAACATGGTGAATGATGTTTGGGACCTGAGTGTAAAAAATACAAGTCATGAACCACTAGTTTTAATTTTATATTGTGGAACATATAGTATATGGCAGTGACAAGACTCAGTAACACCCACTGCAACTGGATTTTGGATTTCCTAACTGGCAGATCTCTCAACACATGTAGCAGGCCAGAAACCTACCTTGGTCTCTCCAGCAGAGACAACCTTGACTTTAACAGGACCCCTAAGGCTGCCTGACGGCTTCACCTGGAGCAGGTTCAAATATAGGGAGCAGGCAAAAACAATTATAATAGCCCCCTCCACCCCAAAAAATGTGAAAGGTCAATAAGAGGAAGGATAACTGTAAACCATCAGCTTGTATAGAAAGGGAAAAAAAGTATCTTTAAACATTAATGATTTATTTGCACAAACATGCAAAAAAAACAAAACAAAAAAAACCAAAGAAGAGTATCCCAAGATAGTTAAACAAATATCAGAATCCTTTAAACAGTAGCAAAAAGTCTCAAAAACCAGAAAATCCAACAACAGGCCTGGGAAAGGGGCCTTGCATATTGTAATCTTTTTAGTCAGCCAATAAAAGTTGCCATTTTTCTTGACTTCTCAGGAAAGCTTAAAAAAGATTGATATTCTGTTATCCTCCATGGGAGTCGATTTAAAAAGAAAGTACAAATAAACTGGTTTGTACTTTCACATATTCACATCAGTTCTACAGATTTATTAAAAAACATTGGCACATTTTACAACTCAATCCAGTGTTCCAAGAATCCCTTTTCTTCACTTTTACTTTAACTGTAGAATTAAAAATGTAATTATCAAAACAGATCAGGCCTTTGTTCCCATCCGCTTATAGTTCATCTGTGAATCCTTTGCTAATTAATTAATGCGTTTGGTCATTTTTCATGTGTAGCAACTGTAATAATGTGCTAAAAGGGGATATGTGCAACATTGTACTTTAAGGTATTGTTCAGATTGAGGCTATAAAGCAATAACATAAAGAGAATAATCACACTGATTTCATCCAATATCTTGTATCTAGATAACTTGTAAAAAAATAAATCGCAGTGTCTCCCAAGTTTCTCAAATAAAATAATTAATTTTATAAATTAATAAACCTTCTATTAGAGGCAGATAATTTGATGCTGTTTTTTTCAAACCAGAGCATCCTGGGTATTTAAATGAAAGAAATTAACTCCACATAGGCCCAAAAAACAAGCAAACTGATATACTGTACTTCATATGGATTCATTAGGCTCATATAGTGTCCTGACGTTCAGTTCTGTAAGAACATTCTGTTTTGCCCTTTTTTTACATATAAATTGAGGTAAATCTGATTTACTTTATTTTACATAGTAGTCTTGAATCTCACTACATTCAACAATGGGAAAATAATGATTTTCTTTGAAATTTAATTTTACTACACCTTTAACTTATATTTTGATATGGATAAGGTATAACCAATTTATATAGTAAGGTATGTTTAATTTAAGAATGTCTGACGTGCTTGATTTGTTTTATAATTATTAACGCTTATTTTCTGTGAGTTGTAAAAATCTCTTTCTCTGTGTTGTGTTCCATTGTCTGGTTTTGTCTCTTTACTGTTTGTTACCACCACACTAATAAACCTTGAGGACCTCATCAGTAGTTCATTAACAGAGGTTGTCTTTCTAATCATAAACTGGAATACCTCTGAAGATGCCATCTTGCTAGTGATTGGACTTTCTTGGATTCTGTTTGGTTTCTAGAGATATTAACCAATATTTTGGACTTTGTTATGTTTTTTTATTATATAATTCTTGTCATAAAATATTTTTTATTTTCTGTTTGTTGTAAATATATATCACTGAGACACTGAATTGGATTAAGCAGTGTCACAAAAAGACTCAGGAAACATGAAAAGTTTGGGGCAGCCACCCGTATATTAAGCCTTGGCTGTAAAACTGGGTAATTTTGTTGAGCTGTGATTGGTTCAATGCCCAAAACAGAACTGATTTGATAGTGAGAACATGATGGCTTTAAAGGTCAGTACAGGAAGTGACGTCTTCAGGACCGGAACCAGAAGTGATGTCATCGGGCCCGGAAGTGACATCATCAAAGGCATCCACACACTGACGGTACCGGAAGTGATGTCATCGATGGCACCGGTATCTGGCAGGATTTCCCGTGGATGGTCTGCAGAACATTGAGAGAGAGAGTTAGTGTGGCTCGCCACCCCCTGGTCTGGTGTGGTACTACTATTATTCAGGCAGCATAACAGTATGACAGCAGGTTTACAGTATTTTATGTTATTATACTTTTCAGTCACAGTTCATCTGTAACTATTCAGCTCTTTCCCCATTTCCATTATAAAGAATAATGGACGTAGCTTGCTTAACACAGGACCAGTTTATATGAAGAGAAAGACTCCCATCACCTAAATTTCAATACGCTTGTATTTGAATCTGACTATTTCAAGATTTACACAAATTAAGTAACTTAATGTTACCAGTGATATAACACAACACATTTTACAATTGTTTGAATTAGCAGCACCAGCCAATATATGAACAAATGGGCAAAATCACTGTAGTGGCCATCTCTGTAAGAAATCAAAATATCATGCAAACAGACAAGCACCTGCTAAGACTTTAGGGCCTTTCAAAACTAGACTTGATGTTTTTTAGAAGAACTACGTGGATAGGACCAGCAAGCTTTGTTGGGTTGAATGGCCTGTTCTCGTCTGGTCTATTCTATGGTTCTAATGCCAAAAATGTACAAAAAATGTGTGGCACAGTAAAATGGCAATGGCCAAAATCACTTCACTACTGAAAATGTAGATGGAAATCATATATGCCATCTTGACTGTGATACTGCCTCATTCCAGCTGTAATTCACTAGCTCCTTGGTGCTAAAAAGGAATGGAAGAGTAAATTGAGAAAACCAATATTCATCCTTTGCGAATATTCATTTTCTTATCTGCTGTTTAAGAACAAGACAAGAACAAATCAAAAATGGGATGCCAGTAAATCAAAGGGCACAAATCACACACACACACACACTAGGCTTATCTATGGTTGCCAATTATTATGACATCTTTTCAGATGTGAGAGGAAACCAATTTAATTAGTTAAATTAATTAAATATTAATTGTTCCATATTCCACATAGATAGTGACCAGTCAGACAGTTGAATCCAGGTCCCTGGTGCTGTCAAGCACCCCAAGCCTGGTAAATTCCTTTTCGTTCCTATACCTTATTTTGTGTGGGCACATTGGCACAGGGTTTAGCTTTCTGCCTCACAGCTTTAGAAAACTGGGTTTGAATCCCAGCCTTAACATGGATTGCACAAAAGTTGCACATTTCCTTTGTTTCTGGGTCTTTCTTTGTCCTTAGGTACTCTGATTTTCCTCATGTATTCAAAAAATGATCAAGTTATGCTATTCAAGTTTATTAAATTGGTCAGCAAGTGTGAGTGTAAATGTGTTTGAAACATTACTCTGTGATGAACTGGCAACCCATCTGCTGTTGGTTCTTTCATTGTGCCCAGTGCTGCAAGGACAAGCACCAACTCCCTGCAACCCAGAATTTAGATTAGGCAGTGTGGAAAGTAAATGAATGGATGGACATTATTCCGTTACCTATCTATTGATTAGATGGTTTAAATGGAAGCTAAGCGTAATGATTGTGCCCTCTGTGTCTTTTTATTGCATTGTCACTACTTTTAACTGAAATATGAAAGTAATGCTATAAACAAAAAAAAAATCCGTTAATATTACTTTATGTAATGTAATGGTTTTAAGGCATTGTTAAAATCCACATATGATATTAATATAAACTGAAAAAAATATCAACTAAATATTTTTTTTCCCTTCAGCGCTTTTGGGATTTTGGTGACCTTAGAACCTACAGACTTCTAAAGCTGCCACTTGAGACTGCTGTTCATAAATATTTAAAGATAGTTTCAGGTTCTGAGTTTTTTCTGGGCTACAGCATAATAAGCCTGGCTATTATCATGGCAATGATAAACTCAGTGGAGATATTTTTGATTTACCTGAAAAATGCTTAAAAATTCAATTCTCTGTAAATACTTAAAGACTTCTTACTGATGCACTGCTAAAACTGAAGTCATTTTACACTTCTTGTGCTCTACCTAACTTAGTCAAGCAGGAACATGTTCAGATGTCTTTATAATTACATAATACAATAATTGCTATAATTACATCATGTTTTTTCGTTTTAAATATACTACAGTAAATAAAAATTAATTTCTTGATCAAAATAATTCATTTAAGGTTATAAACTAAATAATGCATTGCCAATGACCATACAAACAAGCCCAAAGAAATCACTGTAACTTCATGTGTAGAAAGAGTGCAGATTATTAAACCATAACATCCTTTATATAGTTTGATCTATCTATCTATCTATCTATCTATCTATCTATCTATCTATCTATCTATCTATCTATCTATCTATCTATCTATCTATCTATCTATCTATCTATCTATCTATCTATCTATCTAGGTTTAGTGAATAGTTTAAAGACAATATAATCACAGCACACAATGCTGTATGTTGTCCAAGTAATTTTAAATCAAAAGGCAGAGCCATTCACTTATTTGGTTGTATACTTTCTCTGTAACTGCATTTCCTTGCCATTTTTGACAAAACTACTTTGCTCAATCACTTCTTTTCCACTAACAAGCTGATGGCCATGGTGCTATGTGACTTGTTTCCATTCACCATACCTCCACAATCCAAGATGGGGCTAAGCAAATCAGTAGCAGGTAATGGAGGTGAAAAAATGTCTGTAACACGTGACTTCTACATAAAGCTGGGATTTTAGCAGTAAAATATTGTTGACCAAAATGTTATTATGTTGAATGAAATAAAATAACAATATCTAGTTTAAAAAATTATATTGTCCTTTAGTAATTGTTTTACAGTTGGACCACAGTACAATATTAATATTTGTAAAGTATTTAAGTTTATTAAATTAATATACAGGGCTAATAACTGTGCCAAGTTTCACTTGTATTAAGTGATTTCTTTTTTGAATTATTTTTTTCATGTATGCAAATCCAAACACAGATGCAACTAACAACCTAAACTTTGTTGAATTATGTTCAAGGATGCTTGAAACACGTACATATGTTGAAATTCGTACCATGTCATGATACTTGACTTTTATATCTGTAGTATCTGAGGTGTTAAACATGATCTGTTACAATAAACCTGATATTACTTTTGCTAACATACTGTAACTGAAAAATGACAATATCAATAATCACCTTTTTCCTGGAGTGTGTTATCTAATTGAGCTTTACTGAAGCTCAGAACTGATGTTACCCCGTAGTAACTTCTGCATCTAAATTTCTACTTTGGCGGTTTTTCTTAAATCATAACTAATTACTAAATAATTAGTGGATAATACAGACAAGAAATCTATAGATACAGTATAAATGGCAATGCTGCATCTAGTGCAATATCAAATTCAGCAGCACAATAACCACTGATGCTTCCTTTCTTCTTTTTGAATCCAGCAACACATAAACCTTAGAACCACAGTTCTGTTTATGGCATTTCTCCAATGTACTAGATTTTCACTGGCATGCAACGCCTATTAAGAAAGCTGCCCTAACATTTGAATTCCAAAATGAACACTAATATGAATGTGTGTTATGAAGCTGACTCCACAAAACAGTGAAGGGGTGGATGGCTCAAGAAAAAAAATAATGGAAAAGACAATTTGGTAGAGGTAGTGGCAAATACAAGAGACTAGGGTTTCTTAGCAACCTGGATAAGGTGATATATGACACGGTTGGGCGTTCCAGCCAGAAAGGAGTATGGTTCCTTTAGCGGACTGGAGGCCAGCCCTATGCCACTACAAGAAACAGGGTAAAGATTATCCTATCTCACCCAGGAGACAGTGGGAAGATGCCAATGCCAGAGTGAGTACACTATCGTCCTGGCTGTGTTGGACCCAGGAAAAATTCAGACAGGACAGACAACTCAGAAGGAAACAACTTGGCAGGACAACGGGCTCCCCCGAGACAATAAGCAACAGCTTCCTCGTGCAATGTTACCTCCACACATACCCGCAAGGCATTTTGGATATTGTAGTTCCCTAGAACAGCCATGTTAGGTTCCGTGAGGGCCTAACAGGGGGTGCTGCATGGATACCTCATCCCTGCTTTATGGGACTTCCATTTGAACTTGAAATACTTCCATCTGGCCATGCTCTAGCACCAGAACTACTCCCGGGTAGTGGATAAAATATGCCCCTCGGCCTCATCCAGACGAGTCAGAGTCGGGTTGACGTGGACAAAACTCGTCTGGGAAGTGGAATGGAGAAGAAGGGAACGAGACAACATAGAAGGATTTGTGTTTATTGCACTTATGGAACCTCTGTGGAAGATAGTTACATAAATAAACCAGTTTTATTTAAATGAGACTTGTATCTGTGAGGTTGTGTTTGGGGTTGGGGGATCTCTGGCACCCTCTACTATCCACAAGTGTTATAGTCAGCAGGGTTTCCTGACCGTCTACTGGGCAGAGTCCTGCTTCAAAGAAATATTCATGCAGCCAAACAATACCTCAGACCAATAGTGTATGGGGCATGTTAAAAGAGACGACATAAATTACCATGGATAATAAAAAACCCAAGAAAGACGGCAAAACTTAAGGGAACCAACCTTCGGCCATCACTGAGTGTTTATCTGAAGCCCAAGAGATAGCATAAAGAGCCGGCCTGCAGTGGAGACATGCACCAATGGAACAATGGGCGGTATTGCCAAAGACAGAAGAGCACACGCTGCGGAGAGCATATTGGGAGACGGAATAAGCAACCAGGTATATCTCGCCACAAGACTAGAGTTACCGGGGGAAGGTTTACTTCATCGGTCACCTTTAACCTTCGCGAGTGGCAAGTCTCTGGTTTGCAGTCTCCTAAACCCTTCTTAACTTAGGCAAGATGACCATGACATACCAGCATGCAGGGCGAATCCCTACGTCAAAGATGTTCCATTGGCCAGGAATGGTCACATAGAAGTTCACGAGGCATCCTGGGAATGACAAAGATGCAACCCAGAACTGCAGCCACACCTTCTGGTACAGTGTTCCGTAGCAACAGACACAAAAGAAAAGCCGGTGAGTGCGTATCTCTCTTCTTCCCTCCTTAGTATGTGTATTCAGGACTTGTGTCTGGATTCCGGCACAAAAGTTTGCCTGCTGGAAGAGAAAAGTTGATCCTGTGACCACCTAAACTACAAGTCCCAGAAAGCTCCATGGGATTGAAAGGAGCATGCACAGCACACATACATGCCTTCTGACTTCACAGCATATAATGGGAAAAGCCGAAGTCCAGAACAACAGCCGACAAAGAGGTCTGAATATCCGTTTGACCTATGGGAGTTAGATGAGTTGCTTCAGCCAATGCAGACTCTCATGACAGTTCTAAGAAAATTAGAATTACATGTTGAAGGGAATGGAGAATGCAGCAAATCAACAGTTACTTGCACCGGAATGGAATAGAAGTACTTTTCCTGGTCGATTTGGCTACACAGGTAAGTGGTCCCTGTGTAGTACAACATAAAGAAACACAGCGCAAAATGGACCAAGATAAACGTGAAGGGAATTCACGAGCCTAGGTTTCAACAGATGTGGTTAGTTATACATCCCTGTCTACACTGCCAGTAAATACTGCTATACAGAGACTACTGAGGTCAAACTGGGCATAGAAATCCGAACACAGAGTGAAGGAGTCTTGGATATATGTGAGGGGAACCGATTATCGCAATATCGAGTAGTATCGAATGTAATGGTTGCTGTCCCAGCATGGAAGCTGTCACTCACTGAAACTGCTGTTCAGACTCATGAGCTTCTGACAAGTAAAACTAAAGGAGGTCAGAACAAAGAGGGCCAGTTTCATATTACTATTGTCCTGAGTGTTTGATCTTCTACAAAGATTATAAAAATAAAAAAAAAACTGTGAAGGTGGTACAGATGTCAAGGGACTCTTCTTTAATTCATAGAATGTACCAGACTGTCTGTATACCGCAAAGCGGAAAGGAAAAACCTACTATGAAACCAGCTTTTCCTGACAGCCAAATGCAGGAACCCTCAGGGTCAGGTGTTTCTTTTAGCCCTCCTCAAGTGGACCATGAATGCACGAGTAAGGATTGGGAGTCTGCATTGAGATTTCCCTCCTGCTTTTGGAAAACGAAGGCCAAACGTTAATTGCAGAACTTCCACTGCTATGAGTGTAATGGGACTGGGCATGGCTGTAGAACCTGCCCCTTCAGGGCATTTGGGATACATCATGGACATAAGGTTGGTGCACAGGCTGGATTTTCTACTAACTGTGTCTTTTCCATTTCAGACAACCGGTCTGCCTGGTGTGGCCCTTTTTCGTCCTGTGGTAGGAAGGTACCCCTTGTGTAACTGGTCTCCTCCCACTACTTGGCTTGGCTAGGGGAGGGGTATTATGATGGACTGGGAAGGAGTCTGGTTCCTTAAGCAGATGGAAAGCCAGCCCTATGCTACCACAAGAAACAGGGTAAAGATATCCTATCACACCCAGAAGACAGAGAAAAAATACAAATGCCAGAGTGGGTACATTGGTGTCCCTGCTGGGTTGGGCCCAGGAAAAATACTTGGCCGGAGAGGACAGTATAATGGAGGGAAAGGGGGGAAAACCCGTCAGAACAACAGGCTCCCCCGGGACAATAATTGACAGCTTCCTTGGACAATGTTACATCTATGGGTACCTGCAAGGCACTCTGGATATTGTTGTTCCCTAGAACAGCCTTATTGGGTTCCAAGGGGGTCACCAGAGGGTGCTGCAGGGATTCCTCATCCCTGCTTTATGGGACTTCTGTTTGACCCAGAAGTGCTTCCATTGGGCCATGCCTTGGAGCACTGGAAATACTCCCGGGCCTGGGATAAAAGAAGAAGCTCGACATTATCCACGTGAGTCAGAGTTGGGTGGAAGGGGACAAAGCTCACTTTGGAGGTGGAGAGGAGGAGAAGGGAAGAAGACAGCATGAACGAATTTGTGTTTATTGCACTTTTGGAACCTCTGTGGAAGGTAGTTTTGTAAATAAACCTGTTTTATTTAAACAGGACTTGTGTCTGGGGTTGGGCGATCCATTTACTTACCACAATAGATTTGACCAAAGGCTTGTATTAGTCCAGAAGGAACTGAATGGTAATTTGACTCCTTTGAACATCCTCATCAATACCATAATTATGATCCTCATTGAGATTCGCAAGACCATCTAAAAAAACAACGCTGCAGACAATTTTCCCTTTATTTCTTACTAATGGCTGAATGTGGCAAGAAGAACTTCCAACCGTTTTTTTCTATTCAGAGAAGTGTAATAGTTGCTGAAAAATTGCTTCAGTATCTATCAAACCATTTTGAAGAATAGGTATCTCTATTTGCACACTTTTATACAGTATTTAACTTGTAAAGACACACGTTCAAGAACAAAATTTTGGGAGTTTGTCGACAACCTGGTATAATTGTGAGATAATAAATGGAGAAAATAACAAGCACATGAAGGTTCCAGCAAAAAATTAATAGGAAAAAAGGACAGACTAGTGAGCAGTCTGGTTTTCTGGTTCAATTCGAACGCCTTATTCATGGTTGACATGGCTTGTTTATACTGTGATCCCCGAAGAGGCAGGGTTTGAAGGAGGAAGCGGAAGAGATGTCAGGGCTCCTTTGGTCATTGAGCTCCTGATCTGCGGACATAGAAGAAGAGTGTGTTAAGGTTGATGCCCCCTCTTGATCTGTGAGTGACTCCTAAGTGATCATGCATGACAATCTTTATAGATTTTTGTTTTTGTGTGATGGAGCATTCTGTCATGATTTGGAGTTGAATTCACAGCAAAAAAGATGTAAGGCTTCCAAAAACATCACAAGCCAAGCCAAGCCTCCTACTCCCTGCCTAGATTAGGCTTCAGTCCAAATAGCTTAAACTTCTAACCCCACAGGCCTGCTTCAGGTCTTGCAGACCAAAAGAGCTTTCAGTCTCAAAATAACTGAAATGTCCCAAAATATCCAAGCACCTTCCATGAGGAGGAGAAACCATAAAATCTTGTCTTGGAAAGACAGCCTTCAAAAAGAATCTGAAATGAAGGTACTTAATTTAGCCAAAGAGAAAAATAACAAAAGCTCAAAAAAGTACAAAGAGGAGTTGACTAAAAGGCAAACCTCAGCTAACAAGTCCCAATACCTGATTCAAATATCATAAACCAAAGACAAAGCAGAATAAATATAAAACAAAACAGTAAATCCAGAAACAGTGAGATACTCACAATTCCAATAGACCCTGACATCACCATTTCTGAGCCTTCCCTCTGGCTATTTAGGGCAAAGCCAGAGGAGTGTTTAGATATGGCCCATTCACTTCTTTTGGAATTTTTGCACAACAGTGCCATCAACCTGAAAATAGGGGGAAAGGGATAGTGTAGTTTGTGGGTGGTTAGGGGTTACACCACTGTCTGCACCTAAGGAAAAGGTGCACTGACTGAATGACAACAGGCCAGTGGCAGTCACTCCAATTGTAACGAAGCACTGGTCCTGGGACAAACTGAAAAGAATATTCCAGATAGTCATACTCACCACCAGTTTGCATTGTGTCACAACAGAGGATGCAATATCCCATGAATTTCATGCCATCCTGATACGTCTATCCATCCATCCATTTTCCAACCCGCTGAATCCGAACACAGGGTCACGGGGGTCTGCTGGAGCCAATCCCAGCCAACACAGGGCACAAGGCAGGAACCAATCCCGGGCAGGGTGCCAACCCACCGCAGCCTGATACGTCTAGAAAATACAAAATGCTATATGAAATTCTTGTTTATAGATTTATTACAGTTGTAACAGCAAGGATGGCCACCAGATGCATCAACTCAGTAACTGTATTTTGGACATTCTAAAAGGCAGGCCTCAGTATTCGCAGACTCCTTGTTCACCTATGACTGCATGGTCAAACACACCTTCAACTCCATCAGTTAATTTGCTGATGACATCACTTTCATAGGCTTGATAGTCAAAAATGATGATGAGGCATGCAGAGAAGAAGTTTACTTACTGGCAAACCATTCTTCCCATTTACATTGTAGAAGAGCTGTTTAGAGGATCAGCATCTTAAAATATCTGGATGTGACCAACATGAATGAACCGAAGTAGTGACAACAAATTTCAGCACTTTTCAAGAAGGTTCACCCGTGCTTCAGCCTCCTCACATGTGTGAGGAAAAGCCTGGATTTCTTAATCTGGTTTTACTGATATCGATAGGTACCCTGTAGAGTTCATCCTTACTGGCTCTATGACATCTTGGTATGGCACCAGCTCGGCTCAGTATAGTCAACTCATCTAGAGGGATGTACACAACCCTCATTAAAGTAGAAAGACTAACTGTGTTATTAAAGACCTCAGCCACCCTGCACAGTCACTTTTCTTAGTTCTTCTTTTTGGCAAATGTTGTAGGGCAATTCACACTTGCACCGGGACATTCGGGTACTGCTTTTATCTGCAGGTCATAAGGTTACTGAACTGACAGTCATAATACCAAATACTGTATGTGAACTTGAATGCAAGGTTACTAAACAGCTTGACATAATAACAATACTGCATGTGTTCTTGTATATATATATATATATATATATATATATATATATATATATATATATATATATATATATACAGTATATCATATGTATATATAATGTTTCATTTTAGGTACATACGTTGGTTTTCTTTGTGTGTCTTTTTGTTGCTATTGTATTACTTGTCTTTATTCTGAGGAGACATGCTAGAAAAAATGTTTCTGTACTATGTACACATGACAAGTAATTTGACTTGAACTTAACCTTGAACTTGGAAAAAATATCATTCAGAAAGGCAAAGCACATATAAGCCTAATATGGTCTTTAGTTTTTCTTAAATTGGAAAGCATACTTAGAACTCATAAGAATAATGTATTTCCCTTTTAGCATTCTTTAAACTTAAAAGAAATAATATGGTAAACTTTTCAGCAAGAGCTATTTAAACTACTCTTTTATTGTGTTTGCAGAATAGTTACCTATTTAAGTCCATCCCGTCAATTACTGCAAAAGTAAAAAAAAAAAAAAAAAAGCTTGGAACTAATTAGGCAACTGTGTAATTTTAATTAGCTGTTTTGATAATTAAACTAATTAGTTCCCATGTGTTTTCACAATATACAGAGGCCTGGTTTTGATATCACAGCTTCTGAGTTCCATTCCTTTTGCTAATTAGTCACTTTTGCATTTGAAAGCTTTATTAATAGCCTTAATTTGCAGTTGAAATGAGAAATCTGCTGTCAATAATTTGGATAATTGCCTACTGTTTGATTATAAAGAACAAAAGTAGCAGAGAACTATTACATATGCAAATCCCAAGGGCTATTTCCTGGATGCTTAGCTTTCTTGATCTACATTTCATCCTGTTCTCTAGTTCAGGTCTGTCTTGACCTGGTTAAAAGGAAAAAGATTCAACTCATATTGGAAAATTAAGCACCAGCCTCCTATTTTTTCTGCCACCGTCCTATGGTGCATAAACTTTTATCCCTGTAGTTGTTCAAAGTTATTGTGTTTTGTTCATAATTAGAGTCCTTGGAAATATACCAAGAGCTCACTGTACAGATCTAGCCCCTGCAGCCACTTTTGAATATTGAATAATTGATCCTCCCTCACTAATCAGATAGCAACATAATGAGCTAGTTTAATTAAATGTGGATCTAGCCTGATGAACACTGGGAACATACATGCTCATTTATTTAGCAGAATAAAAAGGTGAAGAAAGAAATGCTTAATAGTTATCTTTCAAGGAAAGGTGAAGGTTACCGCAGTGCAAAATATTGCAATAAACAAGCAAGCATCAGTTGATTTTGTATCCAAAACCAAATTGTAAAATTAGAAAAATACCAAACCTGAAAGAGCAGCTACTAAAGTGTTATATTGTTCACTGTTAAAGAATACAGCTACTACTTTATAAAGGTTTAGGGATTAACAATCAAAATAGCGTGACTTTAATTTGTGAGTTTTTTTGGTCTACTCTGTTCTCACATGACTATTACAAGTGGGGTCCTAAGAATGTTTACATAGCACAAAATATACCAGCTTACTTACTCAGGCAATACTTTATTCCATTTCTGGAGCACAATGTTGGGACGTGTAGTAAGATTATTGTGAGAATTAAAAAAGGACCAAAAGATAAAAATAGACAGAGATATAATCAAAATAAAGAAAGGGGTTAAAACCGTGTGATCAAAAAGTATAAACAGAAACTAAATGGCAAGAAAAGAATTAAAAGTCAGGGTCAAAATGAAGAGAAAATCAGAACCTCATTCTAGCACTAGGGCCTACTTTAAAGTGAAACTAACTTAATGCTAAACAGAATGAATTTTTTTGACGTGAAACCACTGTGGCCTTCATAAATAAATACTGCAGATTCAATGATGTGATCAATGTTATGTCTGTGTTCACATTATCAAAATCAATAGAAATTTGTGAAATTGAATAAAACAGCTTAACCACAGATACTGAATTCTTGATTAAAAAAAAGGAAAAAACATAAAATACATACATTTTAATATAACACACATAAAACAGGTTCTTGGGAAATGGGTTCAAAATTCACTAGTCTTTGGTGTGGAAAATCAATACAAATCAGTTGTGCCAATAGTTGTGATAATAGCGAAGCAATGTCTACTAATTTGTTTTAATTTAATTTTTTTTCCTAAGACCTATTATTTCCTGGGTTCTGACACTATGGCTGTTTTCTCAATAAAAGGAAGTCTGTTTCCACTTTTATTAAGCGTCTCAGAATTACTCCTTGGAATTGCACCATAAGTCTGATTAGGATAAGAATTTGAAATGATAACTATTTATTAACTGTTCCATGCCTACTCTCAGTTAGGAGTACAAATATTTGAGAATGAATGATGTCACAATTTTACGACACCCCAAGCCACAAAATGGCACACCTGAAGGTGTTTTGTAGTTTCTTTAAAAATCATACTGATGTTTTATAGTTTTCTGATAGTAATGCTTACAGCTTCACCACAAAGATAATCTTATATATAAACGTCTAAGCGTGGAAGTGTGTGTATCTGTCCAGCTCGGAAGTGAGAATCCTTACCCCGACTCCACCTCCGAGGAAACAGCGAACTCGCTTAGCTGGTAAATAACACAAGCAGGGCCGGCACGTCAGCAAAACCAAACCTCAGAAGAAAGTCAAAATCGATTAGCCACTAACATCGGCAAAACGACATCCCTTTTACTTTTTCTCCCGCCGCTAATATACAAGTGAGGTGAGCACATCAGTAAAATGAAACCTCAGAAGAAAGAAAAAGTCACTTAGCTGCTAACATCGACAAAACGGTGTCCCTTTTCCTTTTCCACCTGCCGCTAATGCACAAGCGATGCAAGCACGTCGGCAAAATTAATCTTCCTAGGAGAGAGATGCCCAGAGTAGTTCCTTTCAATTACCTGACATCTCTACATTTCAGGTTTTTTTTTGACGTTTTCAATAGTTTCTAGGACCCCAGGCTTTTTACACCACTGGCTTATACATCTAGTAATAATATAATCCTGTTTCTAAAAAAGTTAGGATCCTGCATAAAATGTAAATAAAAATAGAACATGATGATTTGCAAATCATTTAAACACACATTTAATTAAAAATTGAATCAAGACAACATATTAAATTTTGAAGCTGAGAAAATTACAAGATCATTTTGAATCTGAGGTAATTGACACATTTCATAAAAAGTTGGGACGTATGTAACAAAATACTGGAAAAGTTGTATAATGCTAAAAAAACCACTTGGTGGAACATGATTGGGTGTTTTAAAAGGAGCAAAGGCAAAGTCTCTCGGAAGTAAAGATGTGGAGGAGAAAATAGTGTAACAATTTAAGAATAATGTTCCTCAACGTTAAATTGTAAAGAATCTGGGAATCTTCGGGCCCTCAGGTAGCACTGCATTAAAAATAGAAACAATTCTGTGGTGGAAATCACCGCATGAGCTCAGGAACACTTCAGAAAATTACTGTCTGTTAACACAGTTAACAGTCATTGCATCCACAAAGGCAAGTTACAACTCTACCATGCAAAGAAGAAACCATATACAGTATAAACATAATCCAGAAACACGTCTGCCTTCTGTGATCTTGAGCTCATTTAAGAAGTACTGAGGCATAGTGGAAAACTGCCCTGTGGTCTGTTGAACCAAAACTTGAAATTCTTTTTGGAAATCAGGGACACCACACCTTCCAGGCTAAAGAGGAGAAAGGACCATCTGGCTTGTTATCAGCGCCCAGTTGAAAAGGCATCATCCGTGATGGTATGTGGGTGCATTAGTGCACATGTTATGAGTAACTTACACACCTGGGAAGGCACCATTAACGCTGAACAATATATTCAGGTTTTGGAGTAACATATGCTACCCAGCAGATAATGTCATTTTCAAGGAAGTACTTCTTTATTTCAACAACACAATGCCAAATGGCATTCTGCAGTCCAAACCTGTCACCCATTGAAAACATTTAACACACTATGAACTGAAAAATACAACAAAGGAGACCCCGAACTGCGGCGCAGCTGATATTCTACATCAGACAACATTTGGACAACAATAGACAACTTTGAAAACTACAGCAATTCGTCTCCATCGTTCCCAAACATTTACAGAATGTTCTTAAAAGAAGCAGTAATGCAACACAGTGGTTGACATGTCCTGTCGCAACTTTTTTGAAATAGTTTTCTGGCTCAAATTTAAAATGAGCACGCATTTTTCATAAAACAAAACAATTTCTCAGTTTCAACATCTGATATGTTGTCTTTGTACTATTTTTAATTAAATATAGAGTTTGCATGATTTGCAAATCATCGCATTATGTTTTAGTTACAGTTACATTATTCACATTTTACACAATACCACAGTTTAATATTTAAAGTACTAAAAGGAGAAGAGGAAGAAAAAGAAGAAGAAGAAGAAGAAAATGACGGAAAACTTAATAAGCTAGGATATTGTGCTAAGCTGCACATACAGAAATTGTTGCTACTTCACAACAACATAATGTAACAAGCATTGATACCAAATTACAGAGTCACACACGCTGGATGACAGTAATGCCTGATATTGGACATGTTTATTTAACAATGAATGATCCCCAGCCATACTTTCAGATGAATCATCTTGGAAAATGCCTTGTAAAGTAATAATAAAATGCCTTGTAAAGTAATAATTACTGAAACTAACCACAGCTGTTCTTGTGGTGTTTCTGAAGTCAAGTTCACTCTACCAGCTTTCCCAATCATCTTCCAGAGTTGTATGATGTTTCTGTCTATCTCCATGATACACCCCCCCCCCCCCTCCTTATCTTCTGAGAAGCTGGATTTATCCAATGACCCAGGAATCTCCGTCTGCCTTCCTGAATCTCCCTGGGCTTGTAATCTGTGATGCAAATGTTCCAGGGCTCATGGAATGTAGAGCTCAACATACTTGTATGACAATTTAAAGGTCAATTACCCATTCAGCCCTGCTTATTTTCAGGGCAATATGCTGGTTACTACAGTACAGTTTGCATCCATGACCATGTGTGTGTTGATACTGTAATACTGCTTGTAACTAACTTACTGTATGTATGCTCATCCACACTCAAGGCAATGATCTTTATGTACTTGTGGATTTGCATGAATGCAATCTGCTTTAATATTACCTCATATGAACTGGTGAGAAAAAGTATAAATCTGTGTTATAAATCTCACGTGTTACAAAGCTGTTCAAAGTTTGGGGCAAAATTCGAAAAATGGCAGGTTGTGACATACCTAAATTACTGCTATTACAAAGCTGCATTTTACATGTAATGTTACCAACAATTTGGCTTCTCTGCATAGATGGAGCGATCACATAACATACAAGATTTGCTACAAATCTTATTCCATCTCAGTCAAATCAATATCTTTTTACATGTTCATTGTTGTCCAGCATTTCCAAACCATTTCATCTTTTCTGGTATGTGCAAGCAATTCTCTGCCTGAACACCTTCTTCTAGCAGCTCCTAGTGAGTTAGGATGCTCACAAGCTTTCCTAAGTCTCAGTGAACTTAGGAGTAGTTTCCTAAATTAGGAAAATTGATAAAATGGTTTTACTCTGTTTCCTAAGAGTAAATTTGCATCACTCTAAGAGTTTTGAGCCAGTTAGGACCATTGTCCTATGCTGATGAGACACATGATAAATATGTGTACAGGAGCCATAAAAAGATTATCAGATATTAATAATCTATCAGAATAGCTAGACTCTGTCATTTTGACATTGATTTACTTAACAATTTATTGGCATTTATCCTTCTTTCAATCAGTCAATTTTATTTATTAGCTGGGGCGGTGAGCAGGAAGCACAGATAAATAGAGTTTGGAAAGACAACATGGGGTCTTCAGGAGGAGACTGTAGAGTGGGACAGCAGGAAAATGTGTTGCTGCTGCTTATGTGCCATTGGGAGACAGAATCCAATTTGACTTTGTGTGAATTAGAATCTAACAAGGTATTTTTCAATACAGCGTATTTCTATTGAGGAAGATGATTGTCACAGCAGGTTTGCTATTCTTTAACTGGTCTTTGGTAAGAGAATCGGTTTCTTTTTGATCTTTTTTATTAAAACAAACAAATAAAAGAAAAGAAAAATATCAGATTCTAGAATCAGTTTCTGTTTATGTGACTATGCTTTATCTGAACTCGTTCAGTTAAAGAAATGGCCACCTAGCTGCCAGGAGTTATCATATTTAAACGTCCTCCTTGCTTGTTTACGAAACCTTGGACAGTGTGTTTCTCATTTGATTTGTATCCTGCATAGGATTATCTTTATATATATGTATAACATGTGGTCTGAGGGGTTTTTTCATTCTCTATTACTGCTTTTTTGTGTTTTTTTTTGTTTTATATGATGCTATATATACAGAATAGACTTTTTCTACAGAATTTCTGCTTTTTCTATGATTTCAGTCCTTGCCTGTTTGTTTCACAGTGTTACCGTTTATTTGATATTGGGGAAGTTAGAAAGTACTGAACATTTTTACTAATTAGTGAATATAAATTTAATTTTATTCCATTAACAACAGGGATAGGTGTGCCATGAAGAAAGTTATGATTATGGACAGAATCTCTACCATCTACTTGGGATCTCCACTTTACAGCCTGAAACAAGCTAGCATGAAGTGTTATCCCTTAGAGACATTATTAATTCGTATTTTCTGGTCCAACATGCTGTAGATAATTATATACATAAGAAACATTTTATCTTTCTTATAGCCTTAGAGACCTTTAAAGTAAATGATAATATTGCAGTAACTAACAATTTAATAATTTCCTTAGAAACAAGTAACACGGCAAGAAGCAAACACAGTTGGATTAGAAAGAAAAAAGCTATAAGATGCAATAATGAAGAAACAAAAAAATCCATTATCTCAGATTAATGGATTTTGAGGGGAAAAGAAAGAAGGCACATCTTCATATTGGATTGGAATATTAAAGCCAAAGGAGTCTTATGAACACAGATACAGGTAGGGAATTCCTGAGAAAGAAAATCACGAAGAAGAGTGCCTTGTTGGAAAGCAGCCTCTGTATGTTTGACATCCAAAAATGTCAGATGTTGTATTTGTTTATTTGGGTTAATTAGTACAGATCAGATATCAGTGGGATTTATATTCTGAACTTTGTTTTTTGATTATAAATTATATATATGCAGATGAAAAAAACATTGTAATCTAGCTAGCTGGAGTTAAATTACTATCACATATTAGACATCTGAGAACTGAGTACAGGATTTCACTTTTTAAAATAAAATACAAAGATATATATTTTAAGTTTAGGGTACAGTGATGGCAAGAGAATGTTCAGCTCTGCTTTCTGTGTTTAGGAAGATTTTAATAGGGGAATTTCAACTTTAATGATCAAATACTAGCTATTATGATTACTATTTTGCTAACTAGTTTAATTTTCAGCTATTAAAGAGAAAATATAAAATGCTACAGTAAATAAATTTGCAGTAAGCCACCATGGTAAGCAGGAGCTACTGGGGGGTAATAACTATTGAAGAAAATAAAGGGTTCCCTAGAAAGGAAGCTTTTGGGAGAACCAAGGTAATGATATGATGAAGTTCTACAAGATTTCCAGTGGTTTTAGGAAGTCGCTGCTCAAATGTTCACTGAAGAGAGTTGTTCTTTTAAAGCTTCTTTTTGTGGCTAAAACATATTTTATATTATGTCATATTGAATAATAATGGGTAGCCTCTAATAACAAAAACAAAGCAAGTCATAGCTACTGCTCAGGAAAACACAGCATTATCATCATCATTAAATTTTTCTTGTCATGGAATGCCAACTACATCTTGTCCAATGTTGCACCTTCCTTTTGACACTCTTTTAATATTCTATTCTTTTAAATATTGTCCAGTAGCAGGTTTTTTGGCTTCCACATGAGTTTTCCCCTTTAATCTACCTGCAGCGATATGTCGTACCCTAAACCAAAACAAAAGTGTTTTCCTTGATTACCTTGGAGGAGCTTCCTCTCCATCTAACTTCAAAAAGCAATTACCTAGCAAGAAATTGCCACAATGCCATAATAATGGTGTCTTTAATATACCTTAGAGGAGGAGTATCCAACACGTCGCTCGCGAGCTACTGGTAGCTCGCCACCCCTTTCCAAGTAGCTTGTTTTGCCTGAACATTTACAAAATGTTGGTGTCCACAACTCACATTTTGCATTAAAATATCAAGCCCACCAAAGGGTTAATGAACCCTACATAAATTTGAAAACTTGATTAGTCAAATTAGGGGTGGGCGATCTTTCCATAAAATCATATCACGATCCACAATCTGAATTGCAATCTACCTTTTCAATGTGGCATACACTTAAGAGAAAATCTGGACTCAAACTCATCAAGACCACAGCGAAATGAGAGAAGTCACAAAATCAACTGGAATGTTCAAGGAAATTATAGAAAAAAACCTGATCTAAATCCGTTAAGCAGTTCTCTCGTGAAAAGTGGACAGACATACAGACAGAGAGACATTGGATTTTATATATTATATATTAGTAAACCTTCAATATAATGTGCAATTAAAGTCTCAACAGCATTCTCAGCATTTCTGGAGCTTAGTAGAGTCAGATAACTATAAGAATCTTCACCAAGCAGCTCTGAAAATGTCTGCTTTGTTTGGGTCTACACACCTCTGTGAGTCTGCCTTTTCTGACTTGAATGTCATGAAATCAAAGTTCAGAACAAGACTGACAGATGAACATTTAAATGATTCCATAAGAGTGAACCTAAGCGGATACACTCCACCATACACCTCTCTTGTTGACTCCATGCAGTGCCAGTCATCTGACTAACTAAAAAACACATCACACATGCAACTGGACATGTACATATACTTGTGAAGTGAAACAGTGACATGTAACAAAAAAACAAATGAATAAGTAATATCTGTGTATTTGTAATTGCATTGTTTTGTTTTGACATCATTCGTGTTTTAATTCAATAGTGTGAGATACACTAGAAAATGCATACAGACATACAAAATGTACTTGCGGGTGAACTAAACATTTTTTTTGTGATGTTTTAATGCACAATGTGAGTTGTGGACACCAACATTTTGTAAATGTTCAGGCAAAACAAGCTTATTCAGTTTTTTTGGGTTGAAATAAGCTATGAGAATAAACGTTAGAAAACATGAGTAGCTCTCGGCCATTTTTATTTTGTAAAAGTAGCTCTCAGGGGAAAACATGTTGGAGCCCTGCCTTAGAGCAACTGCACATGTGCAATAATAATGCCTGCTGTAGATATTGATGTTGTCATCAACACTTCATTCAACACACATCAAAATACTAACAAGAAAAAAAAAATAACGATGACAACACAGAAGTAACCAGCCCAGCAAAGAAGGCCTGATTCTGTATCTGGAAAAAACACGGCCATAACGACCATCTTCAAAGACATGAAGAGATATGCATCTGAACAACTTATTGTCATGAAGGATGTCTTACAGTTGAGCTCCCATGAAAGCGAAGCACAGCTTTGTCAAAATATTAATGGGGTCAGGGTGGAGCAAAATAAAGTCATAAAGAAATTTGACATTCTTTAGATGTGTTTTGATTAACCAACTTAGAGAATGTCAACCGAAGAAATAATATCTACATAGGGGGGCACAGAGAGAGAACATGGAAGGCAGCAGAACCCTGGATTTCTTAAAACACCTGTCACCAACTTTATTCCCTTATCTTTGCGCCTGTTGTTGAGAGTTATCACAAAGTTTACAGTAACAGTAATTCAAATCAGTACAGACTACTGATTATGAAACTTCCCAACCATGCAGACCAATAGATTATTTTACAGGAGACTAGAAAAATCTTCCAGTTTATTTTTAGAAGGCCAGTGCGCTCCACTTTTTCCCTGATTCTTCCCTTCCAACCAATGCTGCTCACAATCCAACATCTCCAATGACTAGAAGGGCTCAAGAAGTGAGACTTCAGCTCTTGCTTCTCTGTCCTCTTAAACTCAGCCTGTCTCCATTTAATGACATCTTTAATGTTCCAAAAATTGGCTCATGACGCTATCAATAATGTCCAACATCTGATTGGTAATGCCAGCTGATTGTCTTCTCTCAATAATTCTTTATGGCTTCTCCATAACTTCTGGTAAGTGTTCCATTATATGACTAATTCCTCTTGTTGATGTTTTTCTTATGCCATAAAATATGTTCATTTAAATTTAGCATTGCATCACTTTTTCTCCAGTGCCCTTTTTATCATTGTGTTCTTCTTTCTGGTTCCCTCTGCACTGACCTGTTGTCACATAACATCAAATACTAAAGCTGCCTCAAACAGCCTGGATGCTTTTTATTGTCTTCTTTATTTTCTGTCATCCTGCAGTATCTGGCAGCTTGTGTGGCTGCTGCTGTCTTCCGTGTCAGTAAGGCTTTTCTTTGAAGTTGTTTAATTATTTAGGGGGCGTCAGTACTTTTTCTTCGGGGTACAGCAGGTCGCCCACAGGCTGCTTTTCCGGCATTGACTGTGTTCTTCTTGTGATCTGGTTTTTCTCCCTCTTGTTAACTTTTATGTTAGTTACTTTTGACATTTTTAGATCATCCTGAGTGGCACTGTAGGTACAAGGATTGGTGTGGGATTGGGTGGATTGCAATACCCTGCAAAAGATGTGAACACCCCTTGTTCTCTTTGCTTTTTTGGACAAGGTAAGCTTGCATGTTATATGGACTTCAAGATGTGTCTTATTTGCTAAAAATCTTCATGACCTTTTCTTTGTTATTGCATGTTAAGGTTTGAGATTGAGTGGCACACCCTTGCCTACAGTGGATTTTATTGTTTTCAGGGTACATCTAACCATGCTGGCATGTGCTTCATGGTGGTTGTGAGCCCGGTGAATGTTTTTCTTTTTTCTCTTCTATACTGATTATACTATTATACTTATTCTTTCTCTTTGCACTGGGTAAATTGACTGTGGCATTGTGGGACATCTGTAGTCAAAATATCCAATGCGTTAGACTAGTTTTGGCAGAAGAAAATTTCATTTTTGCATGAAAATAATTAACTTGAGAAAGATGTGTCCCGTATTAGAAACCTTCTTTACAGCAGTTTCTGCCTCTGCCTTTAAATGTAAATGTGAAGCGCTTATCTTATTTTGTGTCTTTTTTATCACCCAGAACTTCTAGGCTCTGGCTTGGATTATGAAGGCAAATTTTACTATTTATCAGTTGAGTTAGATGAAAAGAAATGTACTCTATGCTCTGCTTATACCTTATTCTATTTTGACCTTTATCCCCCATTCTGACCAATCAAAACTTGAATCTTAAAGATTTTTGAAATAATTCTCAGTATTGAGGTCATCTCCTTCATGAATCCTTTGTTAGATAAATTTCCCATCCCTGCATATTGTTATAATCCTCACACAACTCACTCACTCACTCTGCAAATATATTTAAATTTAAGGGACTCATAGATTGATAAATCTCTTGGTCAAAGCATATTACTTCTTTAATTTTAACACAAGCCAGGAATATATTCTGTTTCTCAGTACATTTACTCCACTGTATGAAATACTTCCTTTTTAGAAACATCTCTGAAAGACGATAACTGTGTCACAATTAAGTGCCACTTATCCTCTATTCCTGCCAAACACTGGCATTGTAATACCTCTCTGTTGGAAGATACCATGTCCCTAGAAAAAGTATCTTCCAAATTGGCAGATCTCATTTCTTCTAACACTGGCTCAGCTGATGATCCTGACTATGTATGCATGGTCATAACCTGACAATGACCTGACAAGATGTAATTAAATTCCCTTCTCCGAGTGTCCAGTCGAAGTTCAGGCCACACAAAGGCCTGAGTGCTGCACCAAGTGTAGTAAAGTGCTGATACTTAAACTTTGGTAAAATTGCCACAATTAAAATAAGTCAGATTTATTAACTGATAATCCATCAAAGATATATAATTGTTTCTTGCATGTTTAGTACAAGCTATTTACAGATTATTCAAATTGCATCTCTTTCAGATATTAAAGGTAACCTGACTTCCCCGTTTTTTTTTTTTTCTCAGAACCTAAGGAGGCCTGAATTCCATGAGTTCTGGGAAAGTCTCATCTACTACAAAATATAATGATATCACTGGACAAAGAAGACTTTGCCTCCTGAACCCTTTTGACTGTTATCTTATGGATTTTGGCCTGCTTATCACAAAAATTACCTTTACATTTTCCTATCACATAACTCTTTATTGCAATTGCCTATTTTTATTCCCCTAATAATATATGTATACATATACAATACAAAATACTGTATGCAGCTGGAACATCTGTGGTGATATAAATGTAGTAACACTGCTACGATGCTTGTATATCCAGGTAGTTGTCAACTTACAACCTATGCATTTTACGACCATTCAACTTACAATCACTACTGCATCTCACAGGCGAATGACAGTTGACTCATTCATCTCGATCTCAGTTTATTACCTGCAGCAGTTTTGACTACATTCAGTTACATTTATCTTACAATTACAGGAAAAAAGGCAATTGATCTCAATAAAAAATGAAGATGATCAAGCAGTATGAGGGAGGAAAGAAAGCAAATGCAATTGAATATGACTTTAAGTTAGCCCATTGTAATCAGTGTTCGCTGCATGCGCTGTACTGCTGTGCTCTGGCTTTGAAACCAGTTACAGTAACCTCCGAAGCTTCTGCATTGTGACTCATGATGTGATACTTCATATGAACTGCCACAAAGGGCTAATGCAACCACACTGAACTTTATCTGTTAAACTTTATTATTAACAGGCTGAAATGTTTGAACAGAAAATATATGAGTGCTTAAACTCTGCTGGTACAATTTCTCTCCTCACAGTTAACACAATGAACACTGGGAGAGGTGAACACTGATGACATAACATAACACAGACAAAGAACAGATTTGTAAAGCTGTTAAAGGTTCGGCACCAATGCGATTGGTTCCTGAGTAGAAAATTGTGGCACATAAATCCCTTGACAACCTAGCAAAGATATTTTTTACCTCCCCTTCATATAAAACTTGGACTGATAAAAAAATTCTTGAAAGCAATGAACATGAGACAGGTGTTTCCACTAATGATTGATACCAAGATTAAGGAACACTGCAAAAAATACATATGCAAAAGCTAGACAAAAACTTTAAATGAGAGTTGTTTTGCTTGTATTTAGCAAAAAAAAAAAACATCTGCCACAGGGGTAAACAAAATTTACATGACAAGATTTCTTAAAGTAAACTAAATAACCTTAATTAGAAATTTTTGGATAAGGCAATAATTCTTACAATAAGGAAAGCTAGATTTAATGTCATGATTTAAATACTTTTCACTTGCCTTAGATTTAATTTTTTCCAATGAAGGCATTTTTGTTGGTCCACAAATCAGACAAATCATCAATGATAAGTGGTTTGAAGATTTGCTATTGGGCTGGAGGACGTCACATGGAATTCATTTAAGAATGTTGTTGAGAATTTTATTTGTAATTACAGAACACTAAAATATGTCCAGCTGGTTGACAACATGCTTCAAGTATACAAAGCCATGAAATGTAATATGTTGAAAAAGATTAATTACTTGCATTCTCACATGGATTTCTTCCATGCTAATCTTGGTTCAGAAAGTGATTAACATGATGGAAGGTTTTACCGGAACATTGTAACCATGGAAAACTGGTGTCAGGGCGAGTGGAATTTATTAACATAGGCCATACTTTGTTGGACACTGAAACAAGAGGCATCAGATCCCTAGTACAAACGAATATCAGCAGCAAAACATGTTTATTTTAACAGAACCAATGCAATGTGTCAAAATCATTAAGTGATTAAACACACTAAATTCAATTAAAACTATTTTTATGTTTATCCATATTTTTACATGATACAGGTAATCTGAAGTTATGCTTGTGTTCAGCTTGTAGGTTCTTACATAATCACCACATATTTTTCTAAAAGCAAACCTTTTGAAATAATTTGTTGTTCAGTTTTGAATATATTCAGAACAGAAGCCCATCCATTATCACACATTTAGGTAATCTCATGACCCCATGTGTTCTGTTGAATTTACAGATGGTAGCTGTGTACAGTTAATTAATATAATGGCTGGTGACTACTACCAATAAATATAATCAGACCATGCACAATGAACAGGAAGAACTACTCATTTACATATAATCTTTTTTTTTTTTTTTTTTTTAGAAATGCAGTGGTGTGAAAAACTATTTGCCCCCTTCCTGATTTCTTATTCTTTTGCATGTTTGTCACACAAAATGTTTCTGATCATCAAACACATTTAACCATTAGTCAAATATAACACAAGTAAACACAAAATGCAGTTTTTAAATGATGGTTTTTATTATTTAGGGAGAAAAAAAATCCAAACCTACATGGCCCTGTGTGAAAAAGTAATTGCCCCGTTGTTAAAAAATAACCTAACTGTGGTGTATCACACCTGAGTTCAATTTCCGTAGCCACCCCCAGGCCTGATTACTGCCACACCTGTTTCAATCAAGAAATCACTTAAATAGGAGCTGCCTGACACAGAGAAGTAGACCAAAAGCACCTCAAAAGCTAGACATCATGCCAAGATCCAAAGAAATTCAGGAACAAATGAGAACAGAAGTAATTGAGATCTATCAGTCTGGTAAAGGTTATAAAGCCATTTCTAAAGCTTTGGGACTCCAGCGAACCACAGTGAGAGCCATTATCCACAAATGGCAAAAACATGGAACAGTGGTGAACCTTCCCAGGAGTGGCCGGCCGACCAAAATTACCCCAAGAGCGCAGAGACGACTCATCCGAGAGGTCACAAAAGACCCCAGGACAACGTCTAAAGAACTGCAGGCCTCACTTGCCTCAATTAAGATCAGTGTTCACGACTCCACCATAAGAAAGAGACTGGGCAAAAACGGCCTGCATGGCAGATTTCCAAGACGCAAACCACTGTTAAGCAAAAAGAACATTAGGGCTCGTCTCAATTTTGCTAAGAAACATCTCAATGATTGCTAAGACTTTTGGGAAAATACCTTGTGGACTGATGAGACAAAAGTTGAACTTTTTGGAAGGCAAATGTCCCGTTACATCTGGCGTAAAAGGAACCCAGCATTTCAGAAAAAGAACATCATACCAACAGTAAAATATGGTGGTGGTAGTGTGATGGTCTGGGGTTGTTTTGCTGCTTCAGGACCTGGAAGGCTTGCTGTGATAGATGGAACCATGAATTCTACTGTCTACCAAAAAATCCTGAAGGAGAATGTCCGGCCATCTGTTCGTCAACTCAAGCTGAAGCGATCTTGGGTGCTGCAACAGGACAATGACCCAAAACACACCAGCAAATCCACCTCTGAATGGCTGAAGAAAAACAAAATGAAGACTTTGGAGTGGCCTAGTCAAAGTCCTGACCTGAATCCAATTGAGATGCTATGGCATGACCTTAAAAAGGCGGTTCATGCTAGAAAACCCTCAAATAAAGCTGAATTACAACAATTTTGCAAAGATGAGTGGGCCAAAATTCCTCCAGAGCGCTGTAAAAGACTCATTGCAAGTTATCGCAAACGCTTGATTGCAGTTATTGCTGCTAAGGGTGGCCCAACCAGTTATTAGGTTCAGGGGGCAATTACTTTTTCACACAGGGCCATGTAGGTTTGGATTTTTTTTTCTCCCTAAATAATAAAAACCACCATTTACAAACTGCATTTTGTGTTTACTTGTGTTATATTTGACTAATGGTTAAATGTGTTTGATGATCAGAAACATTTTGTGTGACAAACATGCAAAAGAATAAGAAATCAGGAAGGGGGCAAATAGTTTTTCACACCACTGTATAAGGAAACAGATAAAAATCTTAACAGTGTTGTATAAATACAGTAGCCTAATGCAGTTTCTGGGTCATGATATCCTATAATGATTTCCTGCCTCAACAAACCACAAAGATGTAGGCCTCAAAAAACAAGCCAGTACAACTTTTCAACCCAAGTCTGTCTCCTCAAGTTAGGCCTCACCACAGACAGTCAAATCCCAACTCAACAGGCAGCCTTTCACAGGCCCAATATGGGGCATAAGAATTTAAATATCAAAAGTTCAAAATGTCCGCAAAATCAAATGAGGAAAACAGTAAAATGTGTGGTATGACTACAAAAAAAAAGTTCCTTTATGTTTAACAATTTATTTCAAAATTTAAAAGGTAACACCAAACAATCCTGATAATCACTAAATAGAAATAGCGCCTTGAAGGATAGCAGGGGTCAAAATCCAGAGAAACCACATAAATGACATAAATCAAAGTGTAAGTCACAATCGCAAACCGAAGCTTCAGTATGAAATGAAGCTTCTCCTTTTATACAGATGAGGGCACACCTCAGCTGTATCATTAGTTGGCTCCACCTCCTTAGCCTCCTCCTTAAGGAAATTAGGTGGATAATTAAAACTAAAACATCCATGATTAGAGACTAGCAAAATCTTTCTCTATATAAAATCCATTGTCTATATGTCTGTCTGTCTGCTTTTCATGAGAGAACTACGTTGCCTCTGCTTAGTTATCTATACCTGTTAGTTTATTGACTTTAAAGTTTGTCCTGTTTCACTGGAACAGTGGAGCCACGGGGGACAGCTAGTAATAAATAAAAACAATATTAATGAAAACTGCAATATGGTGTAAATACAAAGATAAAGCCAGTAACAAAATATGCAAAAGACAGCAAAAATATTACATTAAATAAAACTTTCTTGAGGGAAAAAATTTTGGCTGAACCATATCATGTCCCAAGCTAATAAGTTTAAATAATGACTACAATAATTTAAGAAAAATCATAAGGTGGAACAAAAATTTAAAAATGTACAAAATAGCATTTAGGTTGCTAAAATTCATAACAGATGCCAGCTCAGGACCCATGTTTCAGCTAACATGGGGTACTATATGAGCATTACTAAGGAATGCTCTGGTGAGAACATTAGTAGTAGTAGTAACCATTCCAAGAGCACTGTGGGGTTACCACCAGGTATTGCACTACAAAAAAATGCTTTAAATGGGAGTTGCATTGCTTGTATTTAGTAAAACAATCTTCCATAGGGGTAAGCAAAATTTACTTAAGAAGATTTCTTAAAATAGGCTAAATGATCTTAAATATAAATTTTTGGATAAGTGAATAATTCTTACAATAAGGAAAACTAGATTTTGTGTCATGATTTAAATACCCTTCACTTGGCTAAGATTTAATTTTTTTGCAGTGTGGCAATGAATATCCTTGTAGTAGGCCTTTTCCAAAGAAACTGTACAAGTAACACAATATACAAGTAGACATATACTAACAGAATAAGTTTCTAATGAGTGCACTGGATGGCAGTCGAGAACATGCATATGTTAAGAACATTAAAATGAGTGCGGTACCAGGATTGCAGAAACCTTGGGCTTCCAGTAATTGTGCTAGAATGGTACAAAGATTTATCAGAGGTTAGTCCTGACACAAAGAATTATTCCTGAGAGGTTACCAGAAGTTGTTCCTGGCCAAGACTTAAAAGTCCATTCAGAACCGACTTTGGAGTATTATCTTGTGTTTCTCCCCTTCTCTTTGTTATTGTTTTGTTAATAAAACACATTTTTGCTGTTATCTTTGGTTTCTAACATTGTGGTATTAATTACTTAATTAGAAATCAGATTTTTTTTTTTTTTTTAGCCGGCTGGCTCTTTTAAAATATTCTTGGAGTTTTCAGAATGTTACTATCACAGTTTACATGCAGATATAGTGTTATGAAGTTCGTAAGCATAAAATTCCAAAAAATGATTCAAAATGCGAACTACAGGATGAAAATCTGTCCAAACCCAGCTAGTCAGAAAAAAAGGGCAACAAATTATCTTTACAAATAAAAGATTTATTTTTATATAAACAGAGCCCTGCAACAAAATTAAACTCAATGGAACACAAAAAGGAACATCATCATCATCACCATCACCACCACCAGAGTATTCACATTGAACCACAAGGACTTGTGGGTTTTCCCCAGCCTTTATATTGCAGAGGGCAGTCTCTTGTGGTAATTCTTAAAGGATTATCCACAAAATACACAGAACATAAAAGAAGATATACAGATACAGTGGAACCTTGGTTCACGAACATCTCTAAACACGTACAAATCAGTTTACGACCAAAAAGTTTGCCAAACTTTTGCATCTGTTCACGACCACACACTTGGTATACGAACATGCCAGTTTCCCTTTCAGTTTGTGCGCGCCGAGGATTTCCGCATGTGTTCAGTCTTTCCCTGTGCATTCACTGTGCAGCGAGAGAGAGAGCGAGAAAGAGCGCGACAGAAAAGGAAAAAGCCTGTTTAAGAAGCACATAGTGATTCACACATATAGAGCACATAGAAGAACACATACAAAACAAAGCATTTAATATGCTACTTTAGTTATGATGGCATTTGAGAAACTAGTAAATTAAACAATTTTAAGATGAACTTTATGATGTTCTACTTTAATGACAAAATATATTATGTTATTAAAATGGAAATTTCGAGATTAAAGTTGACATTTCCAGCTTTTTTTCCCACTGTGTCCGTATTTTTTTTTCTTTTCTCCGTACCCTAATAAGCTTCATATGACACTCAGACAGTGGGCTACGACTCGCCTTTTCACAGCGACTTTGATATCTGACAACTTCTTTTTTATTTTGAGCACTGTGCGACTTTGTGAACTTGAACTTTTGAGTTTCTCCGACACTCTATGTCACTCGATCAACTTCCTTTTGTTGTTTATACCACTGTTTAAAAAAACAAATAGTATGTTTTTCCTTGCCTCCACTTGGTATTCGTTGAAATTCTTCTATTTTCCCCCCATGCTTTTGCCACTGCCTTTTTTTTCTTTATTTCGCCTTATACAATTTCTTGTATTAGGAATTTGTTAGTTTTCACATACCCTTTGGGGTCAGAGTGCAGGGTCAGCCATTGTACAGCGCCCCTGGAGCAATTACAGGTTAAGGGTCTTGCTCAAGGGCCCAGCAGAGTAGGATCTCTTTGTAACGGCCGACCCCTTACCCGGCTGGCAGCTACACCTCCAAACCCTGTGGCCTGGATAAATACTGAGCTGTATCTAAATAACAAGCCGTACCTCTAACAAATGAAAATTTTCCCCACAATCGACGGTTTAATCAAGCATGCAAAAAACAGATATGTAAAAATAGGTAATTAATTATATTAAATGAGCAATAACAAGAAGAAAATGCACAATAAATATATATATATATAACCATCCACCAAAGCAACAACACCATATATATATATATATATATATATATATATATACACACAATAAACCCTCCCTTGCCCTTGTAACATATAACAAACAACACGAAAAATCAAAGATGAATGAGATACGGAAATGAATGTGAACTTGAGCCCGGTCATAAAAACTGTCCTGAATACGGTTGACTGAACTAGCGATAAATGAGTCGTTTGATTTTCCCGGAACAAAATGGAGCAGCCTCACCATGAATCCTCGGTGCGCGGTGGATGATGAAGTCCGACTCCGGGGTCTCTCGCGATGAGGGTATTGAAGTAAGTCTGGCGGATTGAAAAACAAACTGGATGAAAATGCATGATGTGGAGTACAGCAGGTACAAATGGCTCGTGGTCGTGAAAATGAAAAGTCTCCTCTCTCCTCTCCTTCCTCTTTTTCTGTTCCCTTCTGATTACTTAAATAGTCCTGTGATGGATGTAATTGATTAATAGCAAACAGGTGTTTTCCAGAATTGAGGCTGCGGTCTCCTCCCATCATTTGTCCCCCTTTACGGGGACGACATTCACTGACGCACAAACAGCAAACGGGACGATGGAAACAAGACGCACATGGTACTAACACTGACAACACTATTACTACTATGTAGCCCCGCTACATTTTCTTTGGCAGTGATGGCGATTCGAACCAAGAACCTTCTAGATACCAGCACAGATCCTTAGCCTTTTCACAGAACACTAAGCTTAAGGATTATTTATATTGATTTGCATATTCAAAGAGGTGTAATTCTGGGAGGAGTCTGGGAGTTGCAGCAGGCGCGTGCACATGTGTTACTTTTCACGTTGACCGGGATTTATGGAGTGGAAGAACATAGAAGTTGGCAAACGCACAGATTTATGCATCTGGATTTTTTTGTGCATACGAACATTTCCGCTTTTGTCCTTACACCATGTTTCAGTGTGAATTCTATGTATGGCGTTATGCATGAGGCCCCAGGAGTGGCCAAATCAACCATTTGGTATATTTTTTAAAAAGAAGGAATGCATTGGTGAATTTAGCAACTTCAAATGGTGTAGAAAACCACAGAAGACAACAGTGCTGGATGATTGCAGAATTCTGTCCTTGGTGAAGAAGGGCCCCTTCACAACATTTTGCCAAACCTAAAAAAGAAAAACACACTCTGGGAGGCAGACCTGTCATTGCAAAAGTCTACAATCAAGAGAAGACTTCATGAAAGTAAAGACAGAGAGTTTACCATAAGGTGCAAACCACTGGCAAACACAGGAAGGACAGATTAGACTTTGACAGAATACATTTTTAAAAGCCTGTCCAGTTCTGAAACAATTGTTTTTTGACAAAGGAAACTAAGATCAATATATACCAAAATGTTGGAAAGAGAAGAGTATGAAGAAGGGAAGAAATGGCTCATGATCCGATGAATAGCAAATCATCTGTGAAACATAAGGCAGTTTTATGGCTTCGTCATGCATGGCTGCGAATGGAAGTCATTCACAAGTGTCTATGATGATATGACTGCTGGCAGAAGTAGCAGGATGAATTCTGAAGTGTACAGGGCTATACTATCTTCTCAGATTCAGCTAACTGCTACAAAATTGATAGGACTTTGCATCATAGTGCAGATGAACAATGAGCCAAAATACACTGTGACAGCAAACAAAGTGATTTTCAAAGCAAAGAAGTAGAAGGTTCTTCACAGGCCAAGTCAATCAACTGACTTTAAACCAACTGGGAATGCATTTCACTTGTTGAGGACAAAACTGATGGCAGAAATTCCAACAAACAAGCAGCACCTGAACAGCTGCAGTAAAGGCCTGACAAATCATCAGTAGGGTGGAAGCCCAGCACTTGGTGATGGACCTGGGTTCCAGACTTCAGGCAGTCATTGACTGTATGGGATTTACAATCAAATATTGAAAATGATAATTATATTTATGATTATGTTACAGGCAGTCCCCGGGTTACATACGAGATAGGGACTGTAGGTTTGTACTTAAGTTGAATTTGTATGTAAGTCGCAACAGGTACCTTATTTTAATAAATGCTATTGTTGACAGACTTTAACCAAGTGCTCTGCCAATGAATGATAGAGTTTCACCTCTCTCTGACCTTTATATTATTTCTACTTTATTTTCAATGGTGATGGTTTTTCTCTTCTTTACTGTATCACCAGCACTTGCATCAGATGTGTGTTTCAGAGACAATCTTGAAGGGTGAAGACAAAAGGTTAAGATGAGCTCTTCTGCACAGCGCTATACAGTACACGCTATCACAGCATTAAGGCACCCGTCAACACGTCTGATGTACTGACAAGAGACAACTTCCTGCTGACAGCTTCCTGCGTAACAGTACAAGCAGGCTTGCTATTGAAAATGACTGGGGGCGGCGAGGGGGGCTTCATCACCAGCCCACCTCACAGTCACCTCCACTACAGTATGCTACCTACAGCGTCCGCCCACTGAGAACGAACATGGTGCGGCCAAAGGCGGGCAGTGAATCGTCCAACCCCAATTCAACAGGCAGTCATCCGAGCACACTACAATGCTACCCCCGCCGCCCCATTCAGCCACAACCGGGTCACCGCTTGCAGCATTATCAGCCGTGTGTGCTGAGCGGGCAGTGAAACGCCCCCCTCCGCTTCATCCAGCATGCGTCCAGTCAGAAGCAGTAGCTGCGGTAGCATAGTGGACGGACAGTGAACCATCATCCTGCACACGAGCGATAGCTGTGGCCCCAGTGACTATGGACCACAGGTCACTGCTTGCCGCCGGGAGCCGCCCGAGGGACACTACACTGCGTGAGCAGCGAAATATATGATATTTTTGTTAAATCACTTGAATTAAACCTGAAAGCCTATACTTCAATCATATCCTGACTACGAGCCAAAATTAGGAAAATTGCGTCACTGTCAATGGACCTGACTGTATCTTTAATTTTCTGAGAAACCACACAGTTCAAATGCTAAGAGTTAAATAAATTAATTCATGCAACATTAATGATATGAATAAATGTCCACACAGCAAGGTTTGTTACAGCAATTACAGAGTTTATGTTCTGGGAGTCGTGTGGCATGAGCTGTCAAGACCTCCCAATTTGAAAAGATGCTGCAGTAGGCCTTGCATTGTAGATTTTCGCATGTATGTGAAAACCTATTTCATTTCTGAAAATCTACTTTTTAATTCTCCTTTTTGAGATTGTGCTGCATTTTTAAACAAAGAATTGTGCTGTAAATTTTGGTTTTGAAGGTTGTTAAAGTTCTAAATTCTAGATTTTATACTTTTTTTGTTAATGGCTGCAGACATTTTTCTCATTAACTTACAGGACTATTTTGCACATTTTAAAATATGAAGATTTTAAACATTTAATTATTTTTATTCTGAAATTTGTTTGGCAAGAAAAAAATAATTATTGCTTGTTTTGAATTTCCTCTATTTTGTTTTGGTTATGGGCGCTGCCATTTTGTGCACAGACATGACTATAGGTTGCTAGTAGATGGCCACAATGAATGACATCATTGACATTTATAAATCAGCAATAATAATAACATTTATTTGTATAGCACGTTTTCATACAAAAAAGTAGCTCAAAGTGCTTTACATAATGAAGAACAGTAAATAAAAAAAATAAAAATATATAACAACATAAGAAATTAAAATAAGACAATATTAGTTAACATAATTAATAATTAATAATAAATAATTAATAATAAATATAAGCAAGGCAGTAATCTCATCATCCAAGCGGAGAGAATGAGAATTGTTATTTGTGATTTCAGGTAACAGATTCCAGGAAACAAACTTTTTGACTGAGTGCTGACTTTGATTTTGATTGTGTTTTGGGATTTTGGCATCTGATAAGATTGATTTTCTGCTTTCATTTTTGTCTCACATTTCATCTCTTTAACCCATCATTATTTTGCCCTTGTGGACTACTGTTTCATGGCATTCTTAGACTTGACAGCAGCCAACAACACATTTTTTTAAAGCCACTGTCCTTTTCCACTAAAGCTGTCACTTCAACGTCCATATCAGTGATCAAGTGAGCTAAGAACAAAACAGCAAAATTCAGGTTTACTATTATTTTACCACTTCGGTACATTTGAAATATTTTGTTGAAATTATCCGATTTTTAAAGACACTGATATCTGATGCAAGACCCATTCATTTACCATTGCTACTTTTTGTTAGGTAATTTTCAGGTTGTAATAATTTTGTTTGTAATTAAGACATAGATTATTATGAGTACATAAATACATGTATATATGAAAATATAAGAATTAATTTAAAAAGGTATTACTGTGGAGAACAAATGTTTAAAAAAAACATTTTCCACATTACAAAAAATGTAACAATCAACGGAACCAGTATATTTTCATAGTTTACTGAGGTGACATAATTTACACTTAAAAATACATAATAAGGACTTAACTTAAATCTAAAATTGAACTTGTTTTTCTAAAGCCTCCCTGTTCTTCAAAGTAATTTCTTGTCTAACTTTGCACTCAAAACTTCTTCAAATGAGGACATGATTATACATACTGTATAAAAACATTATGATTTGCCAACTATCTTCCACAAATTATCAGAGAGATAATAAAAAGGTACAACTTAAAGTATACACCAAGACCATGGTGCCACAATTAAGACTATTTTTACTCAACATTTATGAGTTATTTTATTAAAAAATATTTGTGATTATTTTTACATTAACCATGGTAAATGTATAATTAAAAACAAAATTAAAACAATTTTTTTGATGTCTGGGTATATTTGACTTTTTGATTGTACTTTATACTTTAGGGGTAATGTAGCTATCAGTTTATAATTACTATAGCATCTGAAGTCATAAGTCTTACTCGTTGCTATTAGTTTTATTATCTTCTTGCTATCCTCATGTAATCAGATATGTGTTTTTTCATGTTCCCTTCATTAATTTTTCAATAAAAGCAAGATCAATAAAAGAAATATCAACCAACTGCAGACAGTAGGCCTGATTTATTAATCGACGCAGTATTCTATTTTAAAAATGATTATAAGGTTTTTCAGTTTTCAAACATTAAACATATGCTGAAATGATGTCTGTGATTTAAAGCTGTACACTCAATATGTAAAATCAAATGTAAAGTTTATGCATGAAATGGTTTATTAATATTTCAGTGAAATATTAATCTTAATATGATTTTAGTTGGGTTCCATGTGCTTGCTGAAGAATTTACTGGCATCTTACTAATGTTTTCTTCATAATTTAAACTTTTTACCTGTGTCCAATGCTCATTATAATCCATGCTATATGTTTTATGCATAGTTTCAATAACCTATATATGGTATTAAATTAATACTTACAGCCTGACTATTTACCATTCATATTAAAAACAAAACATTAGCAGTCATTTCTCTATAATATACCAACCAGTAAGTAAACTAATTCTGTGTACTGCATATGTGACATCTATCCAGATGTCATCCCTCTAGCCAGACAGTAGGGAGTGTACCAACTTATTGCTAGTCCTTCCTGAGGTCTCCTTTGGATGAGCATCCTAGTTACAGCTTCTTTGTGTAATTGTCATCTGCCACCAGGAGGTTTGGAGGTTCTGCAATCTCTAGCCTGCCATGTTTGGTCTCTGCTTGGATAGAGGATCAGGTTTTCCAGGTAACTGCTGTGTAGACTGCCCTCTTGTGTACCAGGACAATGTGGCATTTTTCCACCCAGGGCCCATTTCTCTTTCTCTCACACTTGACTATTGTCATTCAGGGACACTAGTATTTAGGGTGTACCACTCTAAGCTGTCCATGTCCCCCCACACTGCTATGTGGCCCTCTCAGTGTCTTGGGGCCTCATGCACAACGGCGTGCATAGAATTCGCACTATAACATGATGTAAGCACAAAAGTGGAAATGTGCTTGCCTCATGACACCCACACAACCACCTCAGCGCTGATCATTACAATTCATATTCATATTCTTCCTATGATGAACCTATCTCTGATAAATTAGTTTGTAGAGTGAATGTGTAGGCAGTATATGCAGCAAAGAAAAGATTATTAGAGCAGCATGGAAGACGGCACCCTCGAATAAACCTTGTGTTGGCAAGGTAGAAATATTGTGTTTCATAATACATTAGGCTACCAACACCAGTGATGATAAAATGCCAGCCAAGAAATATCATTAAAAAACACAGACAATGAAGATCAGTTAACATATTATTTTGTCATACTGTACATTACAAAGATCAGAGGATAGTACTAAAAGATATCTCACCATAATCATCAACACTCAACACCAAAAGCAGAACCGCAAATGAAAATTTATAAATGCTTGCATTCAGTGACATGTTTCATGATAATTGTGGAAGTTTAATATAAAATCTTTTGAATTTTACTCAGTATTAAATGTACAAAAAAACTGCCTTAAAGCAAAACCCACTGTTTTAAATAAATGGACAACAGGGTATGTGGATTTAGTATTAACTGCTCTGTTTTTGCTACTAGTCAAAAAATCCTGAAGCTTACATTAGGTTGTACAGTCTCTTATAGAAAAAAATGCATGATGAGATTAAATAAAGATCTCCATTTGTTAATTAATATTGTGGCTTATTTTTAATTCCACATAATGAAGATGACTAATCCAAAATAGCATTGCGCAAATCCATGCCCCACTTAAATCGTGTCATAAAAAATCAGCCAATGGGTCGCTTAAAAGGGCTCTAGCCTTCAAGTAGCAAGAATTGAAAAGTTCAGGCTGCACATGAGCACAAATCAGCAAAGGTATGAAGAGAGAACACTGCAGGGTCAAAAGGCCTGCCCCGAGAAACCTGGTAACAGAGTATAGTGCCAGCCACAAAGAAATTTTCACATACTACAAAAATAAATATTCTCTACATAAGAAATTGTGTTGAGCATAAAGTGGAAACATATTATTATGATGGCTAAGTTAAGATTGCTATACATATTTTAACAATATGGTTAATTATTTAAGAATGTTTACTCTTTAATTTTTGCATAACAGCACCATATTCTGGGAGATGGATGAAGTAACCCAACCTGCCCTTAATGCTACTGGTCCAAAATCATATTTTGGTAAACAGTGTTTAAAAAGCAGATTAATTCCTACATACAATGATTCATATATGATTAGGAACATTAATTCTGTTTGAAACTATTGACAAATTTGTTTATTTGTCTAATTATCTTAATTGTTAGTATGGTGTTGATTATGATACTCATGGCTCTCTGATCCAATGCATTACTTGTATTTCTAAATGGATGAGTAGTAATGTTCTCAAACTAAATAAGGAAAAAATAGAAATCTTAGTGGATGGATATACCGTGGGCTTTAGAAATAAATTTAATCTCTCAGGTTTGAAAATCAAGGTAGAGGTAAAGACTTTAGGTGTAATCATTGACTCTGACCTAAACTTTAAATTGCATATTAACCAGATTACTAGGACTGCATTCTTTCACTTAAGGTATATAGTAAAAGTTATACCTCTTATAACTTTACAAGACTCCGTAAAATTAATTCACAATTTTGTTTTTTTTAAGTTGACTAGATTGTAGTAATGCACTCCTAACAGGACTACCTAAGAAAGACATCAATCGCATACAGAATCTTAACTAGGAAAAGAAAATCTGAGCACCAGTTTTAATGTTGTTACATTGGTTACACATATCATTCAGAATTGACTTTAAAATACTACTAATGGTTTACAAAGCCTTAAATAATCTTGCTCCGCCCTATATTTTGAAATGCCTGTCCCCCTACACTCCAGCCTTAGATCTTTGAATGGAAGTCTGCTTATAATTCTTCCACGTCATGGCTGAGTTACTGTTGTTCCTAAATGCTTCCAGTTTCCAATAATACCACTTAGGCCAGGTTTATACTTCACAAGACGCGTGGTCCAGCAGACGCTCCTGCTACGCAAGCATTTTTCTGTTTATGCTTGCACGTGTACTTTACGTAAATCTGGAGGAATCCACCAGGTGGCAGTGCGAGATACCATCACGATGAGAACAGGTTGGTTTTGCTGTGTTGTGAATTGCCTGGAACACCAATTAAATTCCGATGACACCTCACCACAATATCTCTGAAAAGGATGTTTAATGATTAAATCAATCAATCCAGGGATGTGTCCATTCCAGCAACATTGGGCACAAGGCAGAAACAATTCCTAGACGAGGCCTCAGCTCATCGCAAGGTGAATGCAAGCACACATATACACTAGCGTCATTTTAGTGCCACCAAATCTGCATATCTTTGGAAGGAAACTGGAGCACACTGTGGAAACCCAGCAGGAAAACATGCAAACAGCAGGCAGGGAATACCAGTGACATGACTCCCTGCGAGACAGCAGTGCTACTGCTCTGCCACCGTGTCACCCCAATGTGTGTAATTATTAACAGTATTCATTATTTAAATGAAATTAACGATTTATCTGTAAAATGTAACATACATACTTTAATGCATTTCATCATGAAAGTGATATCAAGTATAAATCTAAGGATTCTAAATGTGCAGAGAGTTGGAATATCATAAATTTAATGTGTTCTGTGTGGTGATACATTGCGGCTTGCCTCTGCTGTCAGGTCAGGAGGAAGCCCCAGAAAAAAAAGACGGCACAAAAGATAGTATGTGAGACTTTTAAAATGTATCGTGTCATTACGATCAGGAATATGCGACTCTTGAATATAGAAGCACCACGAATGCATCTGTATGTCGGCATTTTGCTTCACTACATAGAACCATTCATCAAACATTGAAGCGCGCATATCGATCCCATAGGATCCGCATAGCGACTTTCTGTCACATGTAGATAGTAAACAGAGGCTCACATTTCAACTTTTATCACATTGCGCCCCCCGACTTTTGCTGGCGTCGTGTTAATTTCTGAGGACCTGCTCAGAGGACACATCAAATGAACGCTTGGAATGCATGGCAGCCATGATGTGGGTGCATACGCATTCTGAGCGTGAAGTATAAACAAGCCCTTAGAGTTGATCGTGGAATACCCAGAAGGGATGAAATTTCATGAAATGTTTTATTGCAAAGGTGGCATCCTATCGCAGTCCCACACATGAAGTCACTGAGCTCTTCAGAAAGACCCAATTTGTTTCACAAATGTTTACAATTGGAGACTGCATGGCTAGGTGCTTTTTTTATACTGACTGATTGAAACATCTGAATTCAATAACTAAGAGGTGTGTCCTTTTGTCCATATATATATATATATGGGCAAAAGATATATATACCTACCTACCAGGTAATGCTTGAGGTTGGTCTGCCATTCGGCAAATGCAACATTCCATGATCGGCTTCTCGCAACTGAAAGAGGGCACCGTGGCGGATGTTTGCCGAATGGCAGACCAACCCCAGAGCCCTGGCCCTCAGCACTTCCACCACATCTGGAAGTGCTGGGGGAAAGAAGACCAGGGACACCCAGAGTGCTTCTGGGTGCACAGCCGACACTACCACTACACCAGGGAGTGCCAGCAGGCGCTCATTGGGAGGCACCTGGAGCACGTCCGGGTGGGTTTAAAAGGGGCCGCCTACCTCCATTCGATGGCTGGAGTCGGGAGGAAGAAGGCAAGAGCTCGGGAGGAGAGGAGTGAAGGAGGACCTAGAGAAGGAGGCATTGTAAGAGGCCTGGACTTTGGGGTGAAAGTGGGTTGTGTGCTGTGTTTCACTGTAAATAATATGAATAAACGTGTGTTAGGTGTTCAACCTACGGTGTCTGCCTGTCTGTGTCCGGGCTCTTCTCCACTATATATATATATATATATATATATATACAACATATATATATATATATATATATATGTAGGTGGCGCAGTGGGTAGCGCTGCTGCCTCGCAGTTGGGAGACCTGGGGTCCTGGGTTTGCTTCCCAGGTCCTCTCTGCGTGGAGTTTGCATGTTCTCCCCGTGTCTGCGTGGGTTTCCTCCGGGCGCTCCGGTTTCCTCCCACAGTCCAAAGACATGCTGGTTAGGTGGATTGGCAATTCTAAATTGGCCCTAGTGTGTGCTTGGTGTGTGGGTGTGTTTGTGTGTGTCCTGCGGTGGGTTGGCACCCTGCCCGGGATTGGTCGTGCCCTGTGTTGGCTGGGATTGGCTCCAGCAGACCCCCGTGACCCTGTGTTCGGATTCAGCAGGTTGGAAAATGGATGGATGGATATATATATGTATAATACTTTTGTCCATATATATATATACTCTGTATAATTTATTTCAAAGTGTAGAATGTCAATTACATAGACATAAATATACATGTTCTGGACTTTATCCCCTGAAAATGTCCATTGAGCATTTAACTTTCGTGATATTAATTCAATTCAGCTAAAGTTATTTTAAGCTTGCAAATGTACATTTGATTAGAAGAGTGTTGTATCTGGTGAATAGCTGGGTACTGAAAAAAATAAGACAAGAATACAAATTTCCAGTCTTTAGAACTCCTGCCACCTTAGTAACAGAGTGGGTGATCAAGATGTTCACCAGATATCAGGACAGCTATTCATCTTTAAAGCACTTGCTTCACACAGAGCCTTCACCCTGCCTTTTAAAACTCTGTCAAGTGTAGCTCAATCATTTTCCTTGCTTTGACCAAAATCCTCAGTTCTACAAAATGTGATGAGCATATCAAAATGTTTGCTCTGTAACTTTCCAAAAGGTACACCTAAAATAGCAAAAAAATGCTGAATGTCCTTTAAAAGTAATGTCAGTTTCTTGGCAAAAACTCAAAGCAATAAAATGAAGCATATGACTGACCAAAGAAAATTGAATTGTGAAAGGAGAATAAGAAAAAACAATTTATATTCTCCATCACTTATAGTCAAAAATGTGATTGGTTGCTGTTATCCTTATTTAAAAGCAAAAAATTTAGAGAAAAACAAAGTTAATGTTATTTATGTGGTCAAGTAAAGCCCCAGTTGCAAAACAGAACTTTTCTGGTGTTTTCACTCATGGACCTCATTTATATAACATTAGAAAGTCATGGGCAATTGTGGTATGCTCCAGTTATGTAATATTACATCCCCATGGACTCAGTCAAACCTGATACTCACCTCAACAAAATGAGACAAAAGAGAAGCACATCTGTCTGATGTATATGTGTGTCGTACCATAACAGATCTGAGAAAGGAAAACAAATGCGCTGAGACTGTAGCTGAACTGAACATACCTGGAAAGCTTTCGTACAGGCACTGCCACTGTCAGAGGTTCATAGTAAATTGTGTTACATATTAAAATGTGTTTATGTGTTCTAGTGTTATTTTTCCTTTCCTTTGTCTTACTATTTTTCATATATTTATGTTATTTCCCTTGATTTTAATATTGGTCAATTATGACTGCCTTTTTAAGTCTGCTTATGTTCTTTGCTCTTTGTGAGTGGGTCCACAGGAGGAACCAATTTGAGCATTAAACATTTTTAGTTTTATACATGGCTTATAAAATGTATTCCAAGGTGCATCTAGTAAATACTGAAAAGAAGGGGGCAAATACTTATGAGATTATTTGTATTTTATACAGTAATCCCTCGCTATATCGCGCTTCGCCTTTCGTGGCTTCACTCCATCGCGGATTTTATATGTAAGCATATTTAAATATATATCGCGGATTTTTCGCTGCTTCGCGGGTTTCTGCGGACAATGGGTCTTTTAATTTCTGGTACATGCTTCCTCAGTTGGTTTGCCCAGTTGATTTCATACAAGGGACGCTATTGGCAGATGGCGGAGAAGCTACCCAGCTTACTTTTCTCTTTCTCTTGCGCTGTCTTTCTCTGATCCTGACGTAGGGGGATTGAGCAGGGGGGCTGTTCGCACACCTAGACGATACGGACACTCGTCTAAAAATGCTGAAAGATTATCTTCACGTTGCTATCTTTTGTGCAGCTGCTTCCTGAAACGACATGCTGCACGGTGCTTCGCATACTTAAAAGCTCGAAGGGCACGTATTGATTTTTGATTGAAAAACAAACTCTGTCTCTCTCTCTCTCTCTCTCTTTGTCTTCTCCTGACGGAGGGGGCGTGAGCTGCCGCCTTCAACAGCTTTGTGCCGCGGTGCTTCGCATACTTAAAAGCCAAACAGCCCTATTGATTTGTTTGCTTTTCTCTCTATCTCTCTGACAGCCTGTGCTCCTGACACGCACTCCTTTGAAGAGGAAGATATGTTTGCATTCTTTTAATTGTGAGACGGAACTGTGATCTCTGTCTTGTCATGGAGCACAGTTTAAACTTTTGAAAAAGAGACAAATGTTTGTTTGCAGTGTTTGAATAACGTTCCTGTCTCTCTACAACCTCCTGTGTTTCTGCGCAAATCTGTGACCCAAGCATGACAATATAAAAATAACCATATAAACATATGGTTTCTACTTCGCGGATTTTCTTATTTCGCAGGTGGCTCTGGAACGCAACCCCCGTGATGGAGGAGGGATTACTGTATTTGCATTTAATTTAGACCACTTTGCAGAGATCTTTTTCCACTTTGGATCACTGTTGATCAGTGTGGAAAAAAAACAAAAATAATATTCACTGTGATTCAGTGTTTTATAATAACAAACTGTAAAAACTTCCAACTGAGTCCATAGTTTTTTTTATAGTTGCTGTATTATTTTGCAGCAAAGCATTGAAAAGTAGGAAAGTTTTTGCACAAAAGTATGAAGTCGCAATAGAGACTATAAAAAACTGGGATAAAAGTTTCACGAAATCAAACTTTTCCTACACTTCTTGATATTCAGCTGGCTTCTGATGGCATCTGATTGTTAAGTAAAAGAAGTCTTTTTTAATGTTTTGCTTATCATTAAAGGTATAGAAGATCCTTGGTTGGACCATATTGTACAATATGTTCACTATGTGCTATGTACACATGACAATAAACTTGAAGTAAACTTATTTTCCCTATCCCAGACTTCATAATAACTAGTTCACTCCTGCAGAGAACTTTTTTGGCTGAGAAATTAAACACAGTTCAGTAAGGTTGTTGACTGTATGCACTCCTGTAAACACAGTACATTGTCTCAACTGTTCTAATGGCCCTAAAATGAATAATGTGATGTGACAAAACTGAAAATGTTTTTCATAGGAGTGGCAAACTGAAATGTAATTATTTTTTTTTCAAGTTTTGTGTCTTTCTGCATGCAAGCTGAAGACATCAAGCATTATTGAGACGAAATGAATGGAGTCTATTTAATATGATTAATATATATATTAATTGTATGAAACTAGTACTTTGTGGTGGGCTGGCGCCCTGCCCAGGGTTTGTTTCCTGCCTTGCGCCCTGTGTTGGCTGGGCTTGTAGTTAGGATATAGCGGGTTGGATATTGGATGGATGGATGGAAACTAGTACTTCAGTTCATAGTTCATAATTCAGTTGTTTAAAACAATAACACAAGAGCCAGACTCAGTCCCGCCAATTGATTGCATTGCTTGCTCCAGTCGTGAATAGTATGCCAAGACCAGTTGTCACACTGCACTCCTGTGGGGTGAAACATGCAGCACCCCATCCCCTAAACTCACTTCTTATTACTTTAATCTATGAGGTAAGTGGGTTTGGACTGAATAGCTGCCAGGACTTTTAACCTTATAGCTGCTTCAAACAGATACAGCAGGATCACTGCTGATGAGAAGAAAATCATTGGGTGCTGCCTGTTCAAAAATGGACAAAGACATAACCAGACAGAGCTTCTACAGTGGTAAAGAGACGAGGGTGAAGATTATCTATATGCACTTCAGGTCAAGAAGCCATGGCTTGAATGTAGAAGAGAAGAACAGACATACATGGGTCTGTAAGATTCTTGGAGGCAAACAAGTGGGTGAACAGTTTTCACGGTCTTGAGTGACAGTTTACAGTACATAACCAACTACGCTCTTAAAAATAATGGTTCATTAATAGCTTTTTATGATTCTTTGCTAGGTTGTATGGGTTCTCGTAGAACTACTGCTTAACAAAGCACAATTTCATTCTGGGACAAGTTTTTCACTTATGAAGTTGTTTTTTTGTGCTTTGAAAAACTTCCAAATATGTACACAAAAATTTTAATCTTCAATGTGTAGTAGAGTACCTAGCAGGACACCAATAGAAAACCTGAGCTTAGCCTGTGTTATTGTATGCAGTGAGAGTTCTTTTAAAATCATAACCAATTTGTATTTCAACGATGCGTTATCATCTATTCATGATTATATACTGCATGGAGCCTGTTATAGATTTAAATATATAAAAGGTTCTTTCTAGAACCTTCATGTGGAAGGGTCATTTGAGAACCAAAAATGGTTCTCCTATAGCATGGCTCTAAAACATCCTGGCACCTTTATTTTTAATGAGTGTGGTGGAAGACCTGAATGTTACAGACATCCATGAAGATGATACATTCATGCACTGCAATGGTCACAGAAGAATAGATGAGAGCTGTGACACCAAAGTGTCATATATACTTACTATTACTGACTACACAATGGATCTGCTTATCTTTTGAATAGAGTACCTAGTTTTTGGTCTGTCTAGTGATGTGTGTGTCTCTTTGAAGTTCCCAGACATTATCTATAGTAGTTTCAAATTTATCATGGGCTAGGTGCTAGGTACTGATTTCATTAGCCAAAGGGGGAATACAGGTAGGAACATTTTTTCAACGCTCAACAATTGTGTTTAATACTGTACTTGCTTTGCTACCAGCATGATGTATACGTGCAATATTTGGAAAGGGGAGCCATGGCAGGAAAAAGTGTGGCCAAAACCTGGCAGGATGTCAAAACCATAGTCAGGTAAGAGAAACAAAAAAACGTATCCATACAGAAGCCTCAAGAAAGATATTTTATTGTGACATCATTGCGTATTATTCATGGGCACAGCCATTCTGTTTATTAGTAACTTTTCTGTTGTGTGTCTAGCTTGTTGCTGTTATGATTGCTATGCCACAAGGAAGGCAGGACCTGGAGATTAGCAAGAGTCTTAAACAAAAAAAAAAAGACAAAACCAAAATGTAATCCTAATTTACAATCAAAACCAGAAATGAACTAAAACAATGCATGCACAAATTTTTTCTTTTGAAATCTGCAAAACCAGCAAATCCCATGAATAAACAGAAATTGCATCGCAAAAAGGCTCAAAATAATTATAACACCTTTAAATAAGTCAGATACAAAATAACTAATGTCAGGAAATGCTTAATAGTCCCCTAAAGACAGAAAGAAAAACATGACACCATAATAATACAAAATAAATAATTTATTCAACGATATTGCTACTTCTAAATGTTTTTCTGTCAACTAAATATGGCTTTTGTGGGGTTTTAAATAATAAAGTTATTGTTAATTTTCTTTTAAATGGTTACTTTTTGTTCATCTTATGTTTTGTATTTATTGTGGTGTAATTTTGAATTTTAGGTAGGTTGCCATTTTGTGGTTGGTTGCTGTGATGCAATGGCCTGTTACTAGGGGGCGTGTCCTGGAAGTTGCCTCATTATAAAGGCATTTTGGAAACAGTATAAATGCCAGAGTCATGCTGTCAACTTAGTTGAAGATTGTGGTAAGCTTCTAAAAAGACACTACTACTACACCAGGGAGTGCCGGCAGGCGCTCATTGGGAGGCACCTGGAGCACGTCCGGGTGGGTTTAGAAGGGGCCGCATACCTCCATTCGATGGCTGGAGTCGGGAGGAAGAAGTTTGCTACTACTGGCTATTCTGGTTTTGACTTTTGGCTTTTTTTTGATGTCTAAATCTTTTATCAGTGCTTTGATGTTAATGAATGGGCGATAGTTCTTGTTTGTAAGACCTATGCCTGCTGTTTGGAAAATGTTTATCTTCTGATTCCGTTTCCTTGTGGCTTACCAAGTATTCATCTAGTGACAGTATAGTTGTACAAGATGTCACAGCACCATGACATTTAAAAATCATTGGCATCATAGTTTTGGGATTAAAACATAAAAAAAACAAATCTTTAATATAGCAGTTTTGTTTTTCAGTCAATTTTAGGGAGCTGAACTTCCTATTTTGTTTTTTGACCCAAATATTTCACTAAAGTTTTTTTTAATTGATGACTGGGTTGTGTACATTTTCTGTGGTATTCTGAGCTTTTGCCTGATTTAAAGTTTAAAATTTTTGCCATTTGCTTTTATTGTTTGGATTATTATTTTTTTTTGTTTTTCTAGCATTGAATTCCCTGTGTTTCATCTCCTTTTGCAGTTCCTAATTCCTGACTTTAGTGTGTGTGCTTCTGTTTTTTAATCCCCTGCCCCTCCTTTCACATGACTGCTGTATGATTAATTTTGCTAGGCAACACAACTAGATGTAACACAACGAGAGGCAAACACAATAGAAAAGGTAAAGTCGTGGCATAGCATTTAAAATGTCAAAACTTTTAAGGTAAAGACTATATCTCAGCACCTAATTACAGCAAATGGTAGGCTATTAAAATCATAAAAGGTTTTTAATTGCAGTTATTTAGGCATGTTGTGCTAACACTGCTAATTTTAGTCAGGCTGAAGACATTTCATCTGAGGTTAAAATTTTCTTTAATCTTGCACAGGATTTTAACTTCCCATCAAAATCAAGGACCACTTGAGCATTTACAACATTAGAACGTTAGAAAATTGTGATGAGAACAGGCAATCCAGCCATATATGCTCATCCCTCTTATTTACTTACATAGTCCCAAATAACATCAAGTCCATATATGAAAGTCCGTAACATCCTGCACTACCTGGTAATTTATTCCATGTGTCAATGGTTCTTTGCGAAGGAAAACTTTCTAACATTTGTACAAAAACTGCCATTAACAAATTTCCAATCTTATGTTTTTATTGCAGAATTTATTTTAAAGTAACAACTAGGATTTACTGTGCCTATTCTTTTCATAAGCAATATATACAAAATTGAGCTCATGGAGTTCTAATCTTCGGGGCCATGTCACAAAGGAGATAGCCTGAACAAGTCTTGGAGTCATGGCATCCATGGACCAGGTCCATGTAAGGGAAGGGTCATGATGAGTTGTCCAGTCAAAATGAACCTTAAATCTTATGAAATAATAATAATAATGAAAGATTTATTACTATTTACAAGGCATGTCTGTCTTTTAGATATAAGAATAAAGTGTGAAGATGCACATACAGTATACAGATCATAAACATAAAAGATGTGCCAGCTGTGTCCAATCTGTCTGTGCAGATGTTTTTCACTTTTAGAAATGCCTTGTAAATAAAAATGAATCTTTCGTTATTATTATTTTGCAGTGTCTTGTGTGTTTTCTGACTCTGAGATGGGCTGTATTCCTTTAAGAATTGTTTTGACTAGGGGCCATTGAATATTTCTAAATGAGTATGCGTTCGGTTCACACCCCTTGTATGGTTCCAGTGTGTGGTCACCAGGACTTGAGGATTGGTTTGCACTACTCCATAGTGACATTTCACTGTTTGAGCTTCAGAGTCCTGGCAGATAATGTGTGAATACTGGTGCATTCCTGCACACCCAGACAGCTTGTAAGGTGAGGAATCAGTGTTACATACTCAGGGGGGCTGTGTCTGTTATTACCTGATATGTTCTACATAGCAAGAAGCAAAATATGCATAATCCAGCATTGAAGATAAAACATGCAGTGAATCTAGGCAGTACAATAAAGTAGTTTCCTAATATTTGCATTATGGTCAGCTAATGTACCCTTTAAAAAAAATAAATGAAAATACTCCAAGGTTTTTTTTTTTTTTTTTTAATGTATGTGTAGTGCAAATCCTTTTAGAGTAGTGACATAGCACATTGGGTAGCAACATAAAATGTGGAGTACGCTTACTGTATACATATGTTAAAGTTCTGCACATGGCTGCTATAGCTCCATTATGTCACACTAGCCATAGAAAAAGGCAAAAATGTTGGTCTAAGCTGGCCGCATAGTGAATTTCCAGGAAAATGTCATTGGTGAACTGTGAAAAATACTGTGGTAAATTTAAGCAATTAACCACTGTCTTACCACACTACTTGGTAATTTATTCCATGTGTCTATGATTCTCTGTGTGAAGAAAAACTTTCTAATATTTCCTATTATCATATTAGGTTTCTTGACAACTTATGCACACCGTCTGGATATAGACAGTGATAATAATAATAATAATAATTCATTACATTTATATAGCGCTTTTCTCAGTACTCAAGTGATGTGTCTACTATGACTCCAATGTTCATCTCATAAATTGTACCTTCAAGATTCACACCTCCCATTGTGTATTCAAATCTAAAACACCCTGCATGTTATCATTTTACATTTACTTACATTAAATTGAAATCTGCCACAAATCTTCCCTAGCTTGTATGCTGTTCAAGTCCTTCCTTAACAATTTAGCTTATTCTACATTATCTCCCCTTCCATCTGATTTGGTAGCACTTGAAAACTTAACCAGCTTATGGATTATATTCTTGTCCAGATCATTTAAATATTTTAAAAAGAGTACCGATCCAAACACTGATTCCTTAGAGACACTGCTTTTAAAGGAATACTCCACCCAAGAATAATATTTTTCTCAGCCTCCACTGCAAACTACACGGGGAAAGTTCATAACAAAGATTCAAACTGAATGGGACCCCGTTGTGACTAACAGTGGACAACAGCAAACAATGTGAAAAAAGCCCATGGAAGAATAAAACAAATTCTCACATAAATCATGTTGCATAATCCATATGTCTGTTATCCATTAATATTTTTACAGCATGCAAAATACAAACATTTTTAGATATAATATTATTATTACCTCAAAAAACTCACAATTAATTGACCAATTATTTTTGACTGTGGAATGAAGAAGGGAGAGTCAGATCTTCAAATGCACAATATTATGGGAATGTGCCGTCCCTGTTTATCTTTTGCACTGAGCTTTCTGGAAGTAAACATTAATAATATTTTAGCAAAAAATGTAGGAGTTTTGCATGTTCTAAGAATATAAATGGATAACAGACATGGATTTTGCAAGTTATGAGTTACGTGAGAATCTGCTTTCATTTTTCTATGGACCTTTAATCAAACTGTTTTCCATTGATCAAGTTGGGTCCCATTCAATCTAAATCTTTGTCTTTTCTCCGCAAAAAAAGGAGATTAAACATTTTTCTCATCCACCACTACAAACTACATGAGGTGAATAACATAAAAAAATAAAATTTTTGGGTGGAGTATTCCTTCATCATCACCTAATTCAGAAAAAGTTCCCCACACCATAACCACTTGCTTCCTGTGTTTGAAATAATTCTGTACTCACCTACAAATCATACATTGAATTCACACATCTCTTTTAGTTTGATCATTAACCCTTCATGCGGTAACTTATCAAAAACCTTCTGAAAATTAAGATGATTGTGACTTGATATAAGTTCTGTGAGCAGAAAAGGCAGAAAGAAATATAAAGAGAACTAAAAATAAGAAGTAGTTGTAATGGAGCCAAAATTTGTTATCAGAAAATCAAACTAACCAATATGGATGTAAATCTGTAACCAGCAATACTAATGTTCAAAATACACACAGAAAAGTCTTACTTTAGAATCCACAATCTTGGACAACAAGGAAGTATACAGCACTGGCTTTGAAGCTGTTGCATTGGTGGTGGTATCATGCATTGCACATTTCTGATCACACACGTGTAGCCACTTCATAGAAACGATGCACAGAAATGATAGTGTCCATGGATAATAACATGCTGTTGTGGTAACACGTGAAAACTTTCCAACACTTAAAATACAGAAAGGAAAAGGTAATGAAAGAAATGTGATATAAAAAATGAAAAAGCTTAAATGAAGCAAAAGAAGTTCTTCAAAAAAATAAGGAAAAAAGCAAAAACAAACATTAAAGGATGTCATATTGTAACAACTTTTATAGTCTTTCTTTTTCAAGACAGTGCAGTCATATCCTACTTGCATTTAATTTATATGATGTCAACATCACATACATCACCTCTGGGGACAGGTAGTGGGAATAAGTAAAAATTATTATCTGCACGTGAATAACACTTCATAACCCACCTAAAAAGCAAAAATTGGTAGCTTGTCCAGATCAACCCTGTTTCAGAAGTCTTGTGTTCAGATGCTCAAGAGTTACTTTGGACTTCTTCTTTCTTCTTTCGGCTGCTCCTGTTAGGGGTTGCCACAGCGGATCATCTTCTTCCATATCTTTCTGTCCTCTGCATCTTGTTCTGTTACACCCATCACCTGCATGTCATCACTCACCCCATCCATAAATCTTATCTTAGACCTTCCTCTTTTCCTCTTACCTGCCAGTTCTATCCTTACCATCCTTCTCCCGATATACCCAGCATCTCTCCTCAGCACATGTCCAAACCAACGCAATCTCGCCTCTCTTATGGTTTAATAAAAATGCTGTTCTTTGTAGATAATATAATTGAACGGTTACATTGCAAATAACCAATAAGAAACTCATATAAGTTGTTAAAAAACAACCTTTAAGATGAATAAGCATTTGTATCCAATTTATGGCTATTTTAAATCCTTTATTTTGCATGTAACTTTGTACTTCATAAACATTTCAGTTACTGATCAGGTACAGCCAGAAATGCATCATTGTAGACAAGCAACACTCAATCACAAGAAAGTCATTTTAAATAATGATTGTTAGGGTCTAAACAGTGGGCTAGCATGTTTTTCGTCAGCCTGTCTCTAGTGAAAAGAAAATTCATTAATAAGAATATTGATAAATGTGTAGAAAGGTAAATTAAAAATAACAAAAAATGTTCCTCCATGACACCCCCAGGGTAATGATGTGTGCACTATTTCATTCACTAGAAAGTAACCATAAACTGAAGTTGCCATAATTTTCTTTGTAAATCAAAATATATTTTACAGCTTACATATTATACTATAAATATATACAGTGTATATGTTATAGATATACAAATAAAATATTGGTAGACAGATAGATATTAATATTTAAGTTCAATATAAGAGACTGCTAGAAAAAAGCTATAACCCTAATCAGTACAAGATATCACAAAAATGTGCATTTATTTTAAACACAAAGTTGAGAGTCATACAGAGGAGGAACTAATAGCCATCTAGAGGACCTACAGGAACAGAACACAAACAAAGCTCTTGCTGCTCCTCTGACATGTCTTTACAGCTAATTGGCATTTGCTTACCTCTCAAGTATCAAAGCTGTCATCTCTGAGCAGTGAGCTTTTTGCTGCCTATTATTTTATAGTGGTCTCTTGCCAGTCTCTTAAATGTGTAAACTGGTCCAAACTATCCGGGCTATGGACAATGTAATGCCACGTAATTGCCTGCAGAACTTGTCAATTGCTTCTCTTGTCATCACTGGCATATACCTTTTAGGGTCTTTATACATGACTGGCAAGCATAAGTGTCCTCTCACTCCCACTGTCACGTCTTACTCTGTCTCATGAGGTTTCTTTGTTTTGTTAAGATGATGGCCATTACTTATGTATAATACTGTATTTACTACAGGCTTGCGGGCAAAGTGCACAGTTTGGCATCAAAGAAAAAAGAAATAGTAGAAGAAACCATGGTAGGTTTGTTACACTGCACTCATAAATCAAAAGGAGCTGATATCTTCATGTTCCTTTTAGACTTTAATAATCCATGGAAAAGCAGCAAGATACCTAAGAGTTCTAGTCATGCAGTTCAATGTGGTTTCACAGCAGCTGTAAACCTCTACAATTCATTTCAAACACTGCAAAACATGTCAATGCTAAAACTATAAAAAAATACTTGAAACATGAGTTGTTTTGCTTTATTTAGCCCTGCCAAAGGGGTAAGCAAAATTTGTTTGACAATATTTCTCATACAAAAAGCTTTTAAAGTCCCTTCTTTTCAAAGGTCCTAGGGTGAGTTGAGGAAAGGGTCTTTCACTTAACATCTGAGAAAAGGAGTGGAAGGCAGCCATGTATAGAATACACTCTAGCTCCATATGGGCAAAGCATTCAATTGTTCAACTTAAAATCTTTTGTCAATCACATCTTGTTTGAAATTGTTCAAAATGTATCAGCCAAGATTCAACCTGTGAATGTTACAATCGAGCTCCAGCCTCTTCAGGCAACATGTATTGGGTGCGCACCAAATTAACATTCTGGACCAAAATCTTTGAATGCCTCTCAGACAGCCTTAGTGCCACAATCACTCCTAACCAATTAACAGCAGTGTTTGGTGTACTTCCAGATGGGCTTAAAGTGGAAAAGAACAAACAAATTGTAATTGTGTACACCACACTACTAGCACATAGACTTATCTTTTTTTTTTTTTTGTTCTTTATTTCGCCTTATACAATTTCTTGTATTAGGAATTTGTTAGTTGTCGCATACCCCTTGGGGTCAGAGCACAGGGTCAGCCATTGTACAGCGCCCCTGGAGCAATTGAGGGTTGAGGGCCTTGCTCAAGGGCCCAGCAGAGTAGGATCTCTTTTTACAGTGACGAGGATTTGAACCGCCAACCTTCGGGATACCAGTGCAGATCCTTAGCCTCAGAGCCACCACTCTGCCCCAAATCTTGCTCAACTGGAAGAATCCTAACTCACCTATTTTAAGTCAGTGGGTAACTGATGCTATATACAATTTGAAATTGGAAAAAAAATTCATTCTCGATTAGAAGATCTGTTCAAATCTGTTCTAAAATATGGCAAGAGGAACATTCCCCTTGCTTTGTTATTTTTAAAGATTTGCTCTTTTTGTTAGCTCCTCTCTCTCGGGGAAGTGTTGATTTCTGGTTTGTTAGTTTGAGTTGATTGTATGTCAAGTTATCTACTTTGTTGTGAAAGTTAGACTTACTTGTATGGAAAATTATTTTCTTCAAATAAAAAAAGCCAAATAAACTTAAATACGCATTTCTTTATAAGTTTATAAATCTAACAGTAAGGAAGCATGATTTAATAGCTTAATAGCTTGGTATAATAACTTTTCACTTGCTTAGATTTCATATTTTGCAGTGAAGGAGCAACTCAGCCCTCATGGTACCAGCTACCAGACATCTTTAGACTTACATTATGACAACTTCTATCAACAGTCAAGTAAATGTTCTTAATGGAAAACCAGGTCTCTCTTATCATGTTTATGTTTCACCAGGGGCCTTACCTGTCAATTCTGCTGCTGCCCATTGCTGGAAAAACTGGAGAGGACTTTTAAGTTATAGTTGCCTGAATCTTATATTCCTTTCAGTATATGTATTATTTGTTTATTTTGAGCTTCTGAATTGCATTACTTAATAATTTATTACATATTGTTGCCTGTGTTCTTTTTGTGGTAGTTATTAATTTATTCACATAATGTGTTTTCTGTTTTGGTATTCTCTATAATTATAGTTTCATATTTGATTTACTGAAACTTTTTTGATATTCCAGACTATTTACATGCATTAAGTTTATTTTTACTTTTGCCTATTTGCCTCTCATATCAGATTACTCAAATGAGTGAGGGTGATTATGTAGCCTACACAGTTTTACTTTAAACATAAAAAATCCAAAATGTAGTTATTCTCCCTCAAACTGGATGTTAGCACAAATGGGGCTTCACGGTCAGATCTAAAGACAGAGTCCCAGAGTCGGGAAGTGCAAAGCTTAATGAGAGTTCATGCGGAGCTTGTGCAGCTTGGCTTTGCAATATCAAGGAGTCCAGCGCCAGAAGATCTCTTTTGCCTCATGACTGTATACTATATAAGCAGTGCCAACAGGTATTTGGGGTTTTGGAATTCAGATCTTAAAAGTTAGTACTGAGTATGTTATACAACTTATTATGTAAGAGACAGGAATCTAAAATACTTACTACATTTGCTGATTCGCATAGCAAAAGTTATGGTTCTTATTGTATGTAATAATGATGCTAAGAGTTGATGAAGGTTTTTGAGTTTTCGGTTTAAATCTCAATATATTTTTAATATACTACTGTCACAGATTTTGATTTGTTTTATGGTATTTCAACCCTTTCCTTCTGAATGCAATATACAGCACTACACACTTTATTGTAATGCCAGTTTGTACTACCTTCTACATAATTTGTAATATTTATTAACCTAATATGAATAAATATATTTTACATTTTAAATAGAAATATATTTGTGAATAAAGAGACACATTATACTTATGAAATAAATAATGCAAAATTAAGAATTATTATCGGGTTTATGAATGATGCAGCAAATATAACTCAAGTTCGTGAAGATTTTCTTTGAGTAGCCCTGTTTTCTTACACATCCCAGTCACATGAGGGTTTGTTTAATTGACAACACTGTATCATGATGAGGCTTATGATTTTTATTTGTTTATTTCTTTTTCAAGTGTTTCTTGACTTTTTAAAATTATTTAGGTATAATTCCTGGGGCTTTGAACTTTGAAAATAGTGGATATATTTAAATATCTAGGATCCGTGGTAGCTCAAGATGGAAAATTAGATGCAGAGATAACTCATAGAGTGTGGATGGAACAATTGGGAAAAGGTATCAGGAGTATTGTGTGATCGAAGAATTAAGGCAAAGATTAAAGATAAGGATTTTAAGACAAGCAATGATGTATGGAGCTGAGACATGGGTGGTAAAGTAAGCGTAGGGGAAGTTAGATGTAGCAGAAATGAGAATGTTGAAATGGAAGTTACAAAAAAGTACAGAATAAGAAATGAGAGAATCTGAGGCACAATAAAAAGGGAGAGATACAGTATCTAAGAAAGTACAGGAAAGTAGGTTAAGGTGTAATGGACATGTGACGAGGAGAGACAATGAATATGTGAGCAAAAGAGTGATGGGAATGGATTTACAGGAGTAGAGAAAGAGAGGAAGGTCAAAGCAGAGATGGATGGATAAAGAAAAAGAAGATTTGAAGGAAAAGGGTTTGGCTGGGAAGGAGGAGCAGGACTGTGCTGTGTGGAGAAAGTTGATCAAACACATCAAACCCAACATAGAAATTGGAAAAGCTGAATAGGAAGAAGAAGAAGTTCCTGGGGTTTTGAACATGTAGTATTTATTTTTGTTTCCCTGTGTTTTTTATTAGTGGTAAATATGATTCATGTACTCCTGCGGTGCTGCTTTATTTTCTTACAGGCACTGCTGTTCTGGGATCGTTTTGTTCATGTTTGCTATGCCATTGCTAGGCTTGACAGCTAGGAGTGTGCAACATGTGACCTCATTACGGTAACAGCATTAGAGTCAGCATTTTACACTTCCTGGTTGTCCAATATTTGAATTCACAAACAAGTAAACTTTAGCGACTTTCTTATTGCTGGTTTATGAGTTACTGATTATGAATGCCCTCTAATTAAATGTTATGTTTTTTTTGGCTCCGGTTATGTATTCCTCTTTTGACTTACAACTTACCGCTCTGTTCTTTGACCACAATTCTTGCTACACATCCAGGTCTCTGTTTATTTAAATGTAGTCTTCCCAGTTATGACCCCTGCACTATTCTGATGTGTCTGTGCTATGTCCTGACCTCATTTTCCTCTCAAAACTGCTGTTTCCCTGTGAAAGCAGTACACTCTGCATTTACTGGGTATGAATATAAGTTTCTGGACAAGTGTATCCTGTGATGGACATGCATCCCATCCCATTCATAGTTGGTTTCTACATTGTGCATCAGACAATCTCTTTTAACTTTTATTTTGAGAGATTTCTTATTACATTATGATACTACGGCATGATGAATTTCTTTGTGAGTACTTTACTGTCAACATTTGAAGTTGTTTTTCAAAGGCTGCAGATCTTCATCAATTGCTGCTGCGCTGTCTCTGATTATAGCTTTGTCTAATTCCAACAATTCATAAAGTCAACATTAATCAAAGTTCCACCATTTGAACAACATTAAAACAAACCAATATGTCATTTACACTAGTTGACCCTTAATCTTTTCTGATAAGCCATTTCCAAGGCTTTCAAATTAATGTCATTGCATTCCAGCTGCAGTCAGAGGCCAAAGTTTTGAAATCTTTCACATGCACAATAATTAAGCATTCAGCAGACAATGTTGTTATACACTCTGTCGCAAAAATGAAAAAATGGACACCCAAGTCTACAAAATGTACACCCAGTCTTGAGGCCTACTGTTCAAAAAATGCTTTCTCCTGACATTAAACTAGGCTTCAACGTACACAGGCTCAAAAGGGGAAACCCCGGCATAAAATCACTTGTTTATCGTTAGGAGATTAAGAGCGAGACAGAAACCTCTTGCTCTGTGTAAACAATAATGAAGTTATAAAGAAAAAAATATAAAAAAATAACAAAAATAGGCAATAAAAGAATTCATTAAAAGACAACCCAAAACAATCAAAGCCAAATCCACAAATGAGAAAATAGTCATCAAAAAACAGAGCAAGGAAAGATCTAAATCCAGAAAAATCCATAAAACAGGTACTAACAATTATCTCTCCAAAACCCTCAAGCTGATCTGTCAGACTTGACATTTTGCTGGAGATTTTATAGGTAGAGTGGATATTTTGGTTGTATGTTACAGTGGATCCACCCCCTGAAACTCTCTTTTAAGGGGATGGGCCCATAAATGAACACATAAACATAAAACATAAATAATACTACTATTCAACATATAGAAAATAAATAGCAAAACATAAAAGTAAAACATATAACAACAACTGAAATGAGTCTGGGATAAAATCCAGGCCAAACCAAAACAAATATCAGGTTACTGGCCTGTCACACAGTAATCCATCAGCTCAAGCATTAATAGCTCAATCAAGGGACAAGCAAATTAATAAATAATTTATTAAGACAATGTCATTGACAAATAATGGAGAATGGAATCTGAATATGACAGGACATTGTGTTTGAATGCCCGGACAAGCCTCCTTATTGCCTTTAATCATTGAGAAGGAGGAGAAATCTGTGGCTGTAGAAGAAACAGTTGACTTAGAGGCAGTATGAGAAACTATCCACACATTATAGTAAGGTAAGAAAATGCAGTAATTATAGTGTTGGTTAATAAACATATGATAGCAATATTTTCAAGGTCTGTTAGAACTATCAAAAGGTAGTTATATAAAAAATCACTAATGATGCAAAACTAGTGAAAAAACAACTGATGTGAATCAGTGTGTCAAGATTATTTTTTTATTGTATACATGTGAAGATTACTATTAACAATATTGAAAAAAATTCTTGATACAGTATAAGCCTAAAAGCCAGAAATCCTCTATAGGGAAGGATAAAGACACTCTTAGCTTTACTTAAATTAGTGAATTGATTGATTAAAATTTATAAACTGCAATTCTCAAACCTCATTGTTTACAGAAGAAAATGCAAAATAAAAGCAAACGAATCTCATAACTAACTACTATAACTAAAGCACTTATCTTTAAATTTGACAGTTAATGCAACATTTGAGATATGGCAGAAAAACCAGAGAATCTGAAGAAAAGTCAACCTAAGCCCCTGGATAATGTGCAAACCTCACAAAGACATTGATAGGACTGAAAAAATTCCCATATTCTGGATTGTTAGCCACTGTATTACTGTACAACCCATTTATATAAATAATGTAATTTACAAAGCTATTAAAAAAAATGCCTAATTGTAGAGTTGATACAAAACCAGGTGTTAAAGCAAAGCGATGACTTACTAAAATAAATACAAACAAATATGGACAAAATTCAGATGTTAGCAAATGAAATTTTACAAATAAATACTACAACTCACACAAAAAGTTAAAACTTAAATAAAAAGACTTTTTGAAGCTATAAAGAATAAAATATGGGAAGACAGCTTGGGTGTGTGATTGGACCCAGCTACTCTCCAGAAGCAGACATTGTAGAGAAGAGAATTAAAAGGTGATTAGGATATTAGCTGATACCGACGCTGTATAGAGTAGAAGTCAAGAAATGTTAGGCGTAAGCTGTATAACATACTTGTGTAGCCTTCATCTAGAATACTGTGTACAGTTCTGATGTCTATGCTAAATCAATAGCACTCCAGAAGAACTCCTAGACTAATTTCAGGAAAGACCAGAGAATATTAGGACATACTCCTCCTTTCAAGAAAAAATATACACCACTTGCTTTAAGAAAATGTTTAAAGTGTTGTTAAATGTTAATGGTGCTTCTGTTAAGCAAAACACTCCCCGTGCATATTGTATGCTATACTGCTGTTCTTATCTCACTGTTGATTGTGTATTTTGGGATTTTGAGTATGTTGATTATTTGGAACAGTATGTTTCCATTAATGTAATTCATTAAAATTGATTTATTGTGTGAATGTGCAATTTTGGTTTTCATTTAGCAAATGTATACTCTTTATATTTGTAGCTAGAGATCCACAAAGGGGAAAAATGAGTCACACATCTTAAAATAGTTTTTTATTCCTAAGCTTTCAACAACCGACCAGGTGTCATCATCACAGGAAAATGATTAGACATACAGGAATTAATGGCAATATATAGCAAGTGAAGGGTGGGGGATGATTAATAAGGTGGGGTTCGGAAGGTGTTGGTCATAAAGTCTTTATAGTATTGTAACAAAATTGACTCCAGATAGTCACAAAGGTTTGGGGCAGCCACCTGTAAAATATGATTCCTGGTTGCAAAAGGTTTTGGATAAGGTTGAGTTCTTTAGAAGACAGAGGCCAAAACAGAACTGATCAAATGGAGGTAAGATGGCGGTTTTTAAAGGTTGGGAGAGGAAATGAGGCCATCCAAGCCGGAACCGGAAGTGGCATATTCGGCGACCGGAAGTGACATCATCAGTGGTGTCGGAACCGGAAGTGAGGTCATCTGTGGCACCGGAACCTGATGGAATTTCCCAAGAATGGTCTGCAATAGACTGAGAGAGACAGTCAGCACACTCTGCCACCCCCTGGTCTGACATAGTATTACCGTTACTTAAGCCCTTTAGCTGCCTCCTAATCGCACGTGTGTGACAGTATATAGTATAAGAATACTGCTTGTCGTGGCATTGCATATGAGTTACCTTGAAAGACGAGTCACCCGTGCAGCAGGGACTGGCTGTCAGAAGCTTACAAATGAATAGCTTCAGTACTGATGAAGCCCACAAAGTCTTGATCGTGCTCACTAAAAGAATTGTAGAAATGTTTATTGGCACTAAGTACCAGCATAATAGAGTCCCGATATAATCCAAAATATGTGACTCGTCTACCCGTTAAAAACACAGTTTATGAGCTGTGCAGCTGTCACACTCTGTCATTCCTGTAGCAGTTCAGAGCTTTAAATGAAAAAAAGTTAATGCAGCCCCCCAAACACTGATATGTGCCATGAAATGTGTGTTAAAATTTTAATAAGCCATTTCCTTCAGGAAACCAAAAACAAACAGAAACTAAGAAGCTATTGAAGTTATCTGGTAAGTATTGCTTAAATTACAAGTTTGTATTAACACTGTCTTTATAAGCAATTGTTGAAAAAGAAAGAGCAGATTGTGTATACAAATAAAGCAAAAATATAAAGAACGCTGACTTAAAAACAAAAAAGAACAAATAATAATGATTGGTTTTAACCTTGCAATGAGAAGTGTGTCTTTTAAGTCTGGTTTAAAATGCATAGTTTACCTTCCTGTGATTACTGGCCATACTTGAGGAAGGTATCCATTGGATAAGTTTGGATTTAAAATGAGACAACTTCTCACATGACAGAAGGAAATCTGATCTTATAAAAAATTGGGTTAAAGTGTTTGGAAAATGTCTTCACTTGCATTTAAACAATGTTTGTAAATGTGCAAAATGTCTTTCTTTTAAACTCTGATCAAGTTTTAAGGAAGAATGTTCTCTTGATAAAGATAAAAGAAAAGGAAGGCAACTTCTTGCAAGAATCAGTATGTGCCCAATGTGTGTGTGTGTGTGTGTAGGTTGTGTATTTAGGAACTATTATGGTGGAATGTATGATGGTGCAGTGGTTAGCACTCTTGCCTGGCAAAGCTTATATGATTTTTGTGTCGAGTTGGTATATTCTCTATGACTGCATAGATTTTTCTGGGAGTGCTTTCTTGCTGTGGAATTGTGCCGCGTGGTTTCCAGATGGTTGGAAATGTTCTTGTTGCTACAGAATCAGATCTCGCCATGGAAATTTTTTTGCTGCTGACTCGGTTCGCCACAAAGTCTCCTTGATCTGGACACTATGGAGCTGATTGGTGTTTGTTTGTGCTGATTAGTAACTAAAACCTTGAATAGTAAGAAGTGTGTAAATGCATTGAACGGTGAATACACACAAACCTGAGTGAGTTTACTGTATGTTGAAAGGGATCTCTGTGAATGAAGTGCAACCTAAAACAAAATTTAAGTGAGTATGAGAATATATTTTGTTAAATACGATATAAATATGTGATGATGTTTGAAAGAATGAAGCAATTGCTAAGTGTTGTAGCAGCTGAGGCATGTGTCCACCTTTTGAACCCTCAGGTACCAACAACAACAAATAATCACAATTCTCTCTCCTCCTTCTCCCAGACACTTAGCCACCCTACCTCCCAGCTCAGCTCAGTGTACTGGTTTCCCAGAGTCCTTTATATAGTCCATGACCCGGAAGTGTTTCTCCCTTCTGTCCATGTGATCATGAACACTTCCGGGTCGGATAAAAAAAACTCCTTTCTTCAACCCGGAAGCACATCGTTTCCTCTTGTCATGTGATCATGACGCACCTCCGGGTTATAGGGCAAGTAAGAGTCCGGCAGCCTCCCCACAGCGACTCCTGGTGGTCCCCATGGTATCCAGCAGGGCTGTGCATATAAACTACAAAGTCCATGAGGCCCTGCTGGAATTCGGGGAACATCCACGCTATTGGGAGAGCTCCACCTGGAGGCCTGGGGGTGAGGGCCGGAATATTTAGCCGGCCACCCACCACAGTGTGTATGAATGAATGCAAAGCCACTGCTACAGAGGGACAGTGGAGGCTGTCGTTTGTGAAAAACTGTTTTCTCCAGCTCAATTCAATTCCTCTGTATTGAATGTTTCTTGTTTTAATGAAATAAAGTACTTCTACCTTAGCCAAGCAAGCTACTTGGGAATAAAGTGGAATAAAATCTAGTTAGAAATGAAAGAAGAGTATTTTTGTTGATATAATAAAGGGGTTTGAAGAAGATTAAAGAATCTTGTTCAGGGTCTGTGGTAGAAGATTCCCTCATATGTCATTATGTGCAAGTCTATGTCTATTAAAATTTTGTATGTGCTTCTTTGTGCATCAACTGACTAATTAGTAATGTGATGGAGATCCTAAGAGTGGGGAGCACCCCAAATAGTAATAGGGGATCATATCTAAATTTTACACATGATGCCTGCAGGTAAATAATAATACATGTGAAATTTTGCAAATGCTCGAGCAAGTAATTTAAAAAAAAAAATGGTAATAATATTTTCCATACTGATGCATAATTACTACAGCACCAAACAAATGTTCAAGATGCATGATGGACAGAGCCTGTCATTTGTGCAAGGCATAGGTCAAATGTTTTAACTTAAAACAGATACAGCATTTAATAAGGCAATGATCTACTGACCCTGCTGCGTTTCAGTAGGGGCAAAACAGCTTTCAGTGAGTTAAAGAAAAAAATATAAGATCTGAATTCCAACAAAGATTTATATGTGTAACAAAATGGTGTAACTTCAAAAATTATAGATGTTCTTTTTCTCCAGATTCACCAAATACTCTGTGACCAATGGATGGAACACACAGAATGCCCACAGTACAACCTGCATGAAAGAAATTTAGATTGAAGTTTGGGCTTAATTGTGCAAGTGTAAGGATTTGACATCCTGTATAATAAAATGTTTAACTGATAAAAAATAACTGTGAGGTGTAAACAAGCTCTGAATGTTGCCATATTACACTAGACTAATTTCTTTCTCCAGTCTTACAATACAGTACAATACAGTAAGAGAAAAGGTTTACATATTTTGATGTATAGGAAAGGATTATTAACACTTCAGTAATAATAAAATGTATTGTAGAACTGAAATATGTGGATTCATTTTTAATTGTTAGTGGTTAATTTTATGAAGCTTTAGTTGATACATCAATGTATTGTAAGGTTAGCGCTTAGTGAAAATGCAAATGTTGAGTATCAAGTCAGTTCTACAGAAAATATATCTGCTATTTGGTAATGATTCAAATGTTTAATATTTGTCTATAGAAACTGTGCTTTTGTAATATCTTAAAGAAATTTAAGAGATGTGTATATTGATAAGATAAGCTACAATTTGTTAAAAGGATTTCCTTGATAGATAAAAATGAATACACCCATAAAGTAATTAAAACTGATAGCACAAAGAAGAATGAAACATGCCAGTGTGGCGGAAGTGCTGCCCTTGCACTTCCCTTGGATGTACACCATCCTTGGTCTGTCAGCACTTCTTAGTGTACTGGAAGCGCTGTCTCCCAGGGATCAAGGACCGTCCAGGTGCCCAGGGAAGAGAAGTGCCTCTCTCCCGGTCCCTCCTTCCTCCAGGTGTCCCAGCAGGGCAGGGTTCCTGGCCGTCTATCACACTGGTTAAAATGTAAAAATCTGCAATATTAGTTTATCTAGTGGTCACTCATGATGTATGATATGAGACTGAGAACTGAGAGTCTAGGATTTCCATTAGAAGTGTACATATCCTATTATATATATGACCAATTAAGCATTGTTATATGTTATGTATTTGCTCTACCCTTCACCCTTCTTAACTTTATTAGTATAACAAGTACAGTATTTTAGTTTGGCCACTCAATTTAGTGGTTGTTCAAACCTATCTAACTCACTGGTGGTACTTTATCAACGAAGAAAAGGTGGTGTTCTATGAAGATTCATAGTACTGTACCAATGACTCTTGGTCTGCTTGCACATACCTGATAATAGTTGGTGAAATAATTACTTGCTTATCCAGAGTGGGAGAATTGCAGAATCAAACAAATATTGTAAGTCCAGCTAAATAAACCTGATGGCATGATATGGCTGTGCAGACCAATTATGTTTGTCATTTGTAGTTGTAATTTGTAAGCAAGTTATATATACTTGCTAAAAGAACCATAAGAACTAGGTACACTCCATTTCTCTAGGAGCATTGGACAAGATTTTTGAGAATATTCATAGATTACATTGTCAAAGGGTGGAATGTGCCAATATAATCTGTGAAATTTATTTAAAACCTTGCAATTCAACTGAGAGAGAGAGAATGCTAGAGACATGGACAAATGATAACTGGAGGGCAGGCAAGAGAGATGATCAGAAAACATGTGAAGGACACACAAGTAGGCTATTTTAAAAGTGATGATATCTTCTAGACCAAAACAGAGCCACAGTCTGATGATAACAGGGGAAGATGTTATTTTGACGCACAGCCCTTCTGGTAGTTGCCCATATTTGAGAAAACTCTATGAATATGTAAATAGGTGAGTGTTTAAAATGACGTGGATCCAGCACAAAGTCTGAAGTGCCTTCTCATGCCATCAACATTCCCACTGGATGGGATGAGTCCCCCACTTGGCTCTAATGTCCCTTGGTTTCTATCCGGCCTGAATATGTATGTATACCTGATGATACATTGTATTATTGGGAATGAATGTTATCTTTTAAAGCAGGTTAAATACACATCTCTTTTTGTACCATATTTATGTCTTGTAATTATTTCTGCCATGGTTACAAAAGGCATGGTATTGGCTCTAGCCTGTTCTGCATCAAGAAACAAATCCCGGGGGAGAAAGAGCGCCCTCTGTTGGATTCATGTGATTAAAAAGCTTCCGAAGAAAACCCTTTGTTGGTTGTTGTCTCACACTTTTATATAAATCTCAAGCCGGGGATGGGAATACCTGGGAACATAAATAGCTAGAGAATAAATACAACACAGCAATATAGCAAAACATGATGTTTACTCCACGGCCCAATAGAATTCATTTACATCAGACACAAATTTTAAGAATGGTTTTCAACATGACCTGCTGTGTTTTGAAAGAGGAAAATCTTGCAAGATGATTCAATTTTTTGTATGGAAGTATCTTTTAAAGATTTGATTTTATTTGAGAGTTTGGAATTGGAGTAATTTCTGGAATTTTTTTTTTCAATCTTAACATTTGAAAGAGTTAAGCTTTCTAGTGGTCTTCTGATCTCTGTGAAGATGGAAGCTGTGAGTCAACGTTGTGCTGACTTTGCTGTCTAGTGGCCTTTTTGGTTGCACTACTTAGCCTTTTCTGATCAAACCAAGAATTTTCCTACTTGCTCACAACCTGTACTTATTTGGTGCAGACATGAGATTTTACAAGGAAAATACAATTGTTTCTGTCTTAAAATTATGCAGAATAAATTGACAAATTCTCTGTTAATAGTGAAGACCATAAAATTAGTATTAACACTATAACAAAGTATAGCACATTATAAAGTGAATGAGTTGGGGTACCAGGGTGTAACCTCATTTAATTGTTATTGATAAAAGTTTTAAGAAAAGTTAAGTTTACTGAGGAGTAGGACAACACTGAGGTGCTTTCTTTAGCATTTGTCCTGCAAATGAAGCTACCTTACGGTTGTTCTGGGTTTTTAAGGCTACACACCTGAACAGAGGTGGTCAGAAGTGTGGTCACTACTCTTCTTCAAGGTTGGTTTCTTCAACTGTGATGGCAAAAGAGGGTAATGGGCAAAAAAACTGTTATGCACAAATTCTCCCACCATGCACCCTTGAAATCGGGCCTTGATGGAGACACACTAAACACATGTAAATGTGAAAACTCATTGAGCATTGTTATATTTTTGTTTCCATTACGTAATTATTAAGCACAATTAACACAGAAAATAAAACAAGTAAAATTAACAAGAAGAAGTAAAGCAACCAAGATTTTAGATACTTGGTGATCAAAAGGTAAGTACAAGAAATACAACATTCTCAAATTTGGTTTGACGATCCCATCTACAGACACAAATTCCTCATTAAATGCAGCATTATAAATCTAAATATTTTTTGATTTCTTTAAAATGTACAGTATATCAACTTCTCGTAGATAAATTTAAAGTAGTTTCACTTATTTTATTTTGGATAAAAAAGAATTATTACTATCTTAAGAAATCTAATAGAGACTAACACAATTTAATGCTCATCAGATGTTGTGCAATTCAATAAAATGGGATGCTGACCTTGAGTTGATGTTCTTTGTAAAAAGTAATTGTCATTTTGCCACTGTTACAACTTGTCGCCAGTGGCTCGGTAATTACAGCTGGGGACACACATTTAACATTCTTATCTGTTAAGTGCAAATCAAAAATCTAGGAAGCTGTTTTGAGTTAAATGGGAAAATGTACCATGTACACTTTTTAAATCTTCAAATAATCTTAAAAAATGTTAGTTTTCGGAGTTATGTTCCCCCACCCCCCCACATCCTTCCAATTCACTATTTAAATTCCAAATTCCTAAGAGGATTTTCTCAATTTAGCTATACCTTTAATCTTCAGTGAAATGAGTGATGACTTCTTATAATAAAAACTTGACAGGCTTACATTGCGCACCGGTGGATTAGTTTCCCTTGGTGATGAGGTTTTCTTTTGTGTGCTGTGTGTCTGTTTGATGGAGGTTTAACAGAAAGCATTTGGGCAGAAATTGGATGCAGCAGGGATCATTGGGAGATGACTGCAGTTCAGTATTAACTGTGCACAGTAACTTCTTCTTTTTCCATCTTTTTCTTTCGTGAGGCAGATGATTGAAGAAGACCAACAGATTGCTCCAAGAGGAATTTTCCTCCTTTCCTTTGATGGAATAAAGGAATCCGCATTGCATTTCATTATTAAAAGTGTTTGTTGCTGACGTCTGTTTTCTGTCATATGCATGAGGCATGAGGTACTATGAGATTATGAAGCAGTTCATGAAATAAGAAAAATAATGCACATATATTGGCCAATGCACATAAATTAATAGGCAGAAAATGTTATTTGCATAACAAATGCAAAGAAAATAACATAGAAAAGGGGTAATGATAGTTGACAAGAATCCATAGGCACTCTTTTTTAGTAATAAAAAGTATACCTTTACACCTAGCTTGTCTGTATTTTTGCAGTATTCTTTATTTAAATTATAGATTTTGTGTGACACATATAAATGATCTGATTACTCTGAACTTCTTGACTTTCACCAAATAAGATGATTTGTTATGGCAGTGTAAAAAATTAAATTTGGGTAATTTAAAAGACATCCATTAGTGAAAGGTGGCATTATAACATAATACAGTGCAACATTATAATTGCAACAATATAATAAAGCCTGTTGAAGAGCTTGGTTTAGCATACAATTAAAGAAGTAGTAGTTTGAAATGATAAAGTTAAGGAAAAATAATGGTGCTTGGCATTTGTGTGTTCATATTAGCAATATAGAATTGTTATTTTAAGGTTTAAAGAAACATACTGTACAAAGCACAGTTCCATAACCTTTGAAATAATCAAATAATTCTAAGAAACTTCATAATGGATTAATTTAATCCATAATAATGTTGTTTTGAAACCTCAGAAAATGACAACTAAGTGTTTACTCTTGAATAGCTTTTTTTTGCAATATTATAAAAATATAGCACAGAAAATTCAGTTTAAACAAATTAGAAGAGGTAAGCATGACGTAACATTCAGGTGTATTCAAGGGCTGGGCAGGCACTATAGCCCCCGATGGGCTGAGTTCAGTAGGTCTGTTCTAGAACTTTCTCAATCCATTTCAGGGTTGTGGTTGCCAGAGGTTATCCCACCGGCACTGGGCAAAAGGTTGAAAACAGGTCACGGCAGGGCTCTAGTCTATCATAGGGGCCACTCTCACTCACACACGGACATCATAAGACGCATGCACACCTTATATTCATATGCAGTAACAATTTGCAAGTGACAGTTAACATAACCTAAATAAACAGATGGATAAAACCCTTTTGTAATTCCTTCTGTACTTAAGCATATAGTAATTTTCTTGAAATAGGACTTGCAAAGCTGTTCAGTTATGATAGATATTGGGGAATAACAGATGGGAAAGGCAAACTTTATTAAAGCAAGTGACCATTATGGATATCAGATGAATGTGGCACTGTGACCGTAAATTATGGGGTGACAGATTCTCGGGACACTTGTGTAGCATGTATGCCCACACATAAAGCCTGTCCTTATTTGCTTAATGGCTGCTTAATTTCAACATCATCAAAGGGGGATCAGGGCATGGGAAATAAAAAACTTTAAGAAATGAATACGCAGAATTCCAGACATTGCTAGAAGCGTAAACAAATAAATGGCGGTGCTGTCTGTTTTTCTTTGATCCTTAGTCGCTCTCACAACGCTGTTCAGATTTAACACAAGTTCTTAAATGAAGCTTTCCTTGTTGGATGTTTTGACCAAGTTTTTATTTGTATAGTACATAGGGGACAGGGAATTATTTGGTGTTGTGCTCCTTGGAGTTTCATAAATATATTCTAAACATATTGTGTGGATGCTTGTGTCAGCAGAGCATTGTTTTATTAGATAGGCAGCCTGTTAATCCGATACATTATTTATCATAATGCATAACATGAAATCGGGACTGTCATTGTCACCGGGACATCTTGTCACCCTAGTAAATCACGGTGTTAGTGAAACAGAGAATCATTATAAACTATAGATAAACTATAGATAATGGAGCTATGAAGTTGGTTTAGGGTATGGTAAAAACTAAGTCAGTTTTTATTTGATCTGTGCACAACAGCTTACACTCCACAAGGTACTACATTTATATCTAGATAACCTTTTGTTTTCTGTGCTTGCATTTTATACTTTTATGTGTTAAGAAAATAATCTAATTTACCTCTTACAAATGAAAGCATCTGGTGGAGTAAGATGCTGGTGCAGTGCTTCTCCTCTGTTTGCGCTCAAGCCACTGGAAAGGCTTCATAAAGCAGAGACAACTTGCTGATGTAGAGGTTTCCCTGCAAGTGCCCATCTCGTCTTGCAGATGGTGGAATGTTGTCCTGTGTGCCTGCGCACAAGCAGACCATGACAGTGACTTCCTACATGCACACTCAGTCTGTGACTGTCAATGATTAAAAGCAGGAAAATATACAAAACATACAAGTTGGTGTAACCACTGTCAACGTAAAATTGAAAGAGTAAACTAGTTTAAGTCGCAAAAACATTTCTCTGTTTTAAGATTAAAAGATTAAAATTTGTTGATGCTTTTCAATGGGAGATTTTCAATTTTTAAAACTGTGTACAGTGCAATTTATTCAAGATATTGTGATGAAAATTGAACTGTCTTCATAAATTTCCTTTATGAATAAGGTTTCCACATTTCAACAAAATCAGTTCACAAAGGGCCAAGTTGTTTCATGTGGTCAGCCAGAAAGACAGAAATGGGCAATATGTGCTGCCTGCATTAAATGAAAATGCATCTCACAAAATGAGAGGGATAGAGAGATATAATAACTACATATAAAAATAATATAATTATGAACAATACAATATGCTGTGGCCAAAAACTCAGAGTGATTCTAATGAAAATACATGTTTTAATAAAGTGATAGTGTATTAATACTATGTACAGTATAGCAATTATTATATCAAATTATCTCAACTCAATTTACAATCATTAAATCACATTTTACAGTTTAATTCCCATGAACACACTTAGAGCAAAGCACACATTCATAAGTATAGCATAAATGAAACACAAAATAACAGTCAACAGGCAATACAACTAAAAATGGAATATATACTTTGCCCTCCATAATGTTTGGAACATGACATATTTTTTCTTGATTTACCCCTCTGCTCCACAGTTTAAAATTACAGATTAAACAATTCAGACGTGATTACAGTGCACATTGCAGACTTTAATTTAAGGGCATTTGCATACATTTCGGTCACTTGTTCAGACAATTGTTTGATATGTAATTTTAAACTGAAGAGAAGTGGGTCAAATCAAGGACAAATGTATCTTTGTCTTAATCATTTTGGTGGGCATTGTGTATCTATATATATATATATGTATACCATGCTGTATCAGTGGCACAAAGGAACAGGCACTGTGCAATTGCACCTGTACAGAGGGTAGATGACCCCACCCTACACAAGTCTCAGACAGATGGGTCTTGTTAGCCGGGAAGGCAGACCATCTAGAAGAACAAAAACTCTGATTCAAAATCTCCACTGCCTTGTTGCTAAATCTAGTCAAAGACAAAGCTTCAGATGTAAACCTCAAGGAAAAATCCAGAGTCGGTGTTCCTAAGGCAGGTCATCTCTTTCAATAACCTCATTATGGCAACTACTGTGATGACACAGGTGCCAAACTCTAAAAGCTGTGCTTTTCCTTAGGATCAATTGCAAAATGGAGGTTCGGCTGTAATGGGCTCCCAATGGTGGAAGAGATTCTTGGATCTCAATGGAGAGTTATTGCATGCTTCAAGCTGGGCAGCCCCCTACCAGTAAAGTACTGTCCTGCCAGGTCTGCTATCCTCATTGGTTGCATGGAGATTAGGAACTATCCGAATAGCAAACTATAACCATCGTATGAAGCAATAAAAGACCTCAAAGAATGAGACCAACTGTAAAACTGGGAAGTTGGAATGTCCAGACAATGATGACTGGCCTTTCTGGAAACAGCTGTCATAAACAAGAAGCATGGGAGACTGAACATGGACATTGCAGCCCTTCAGGAAATACAGCCAGTAGATTCGGGCACACTGAAGGAGAACGACTACACATTCAACTGGCAGGGGAAAGACATTGATGAGCCCAGAGAACATGGAGTAGGCTTTACAGTGTGCAACAGCCTGCCAAGTATGGTGGAGCCAGAAAGCAATGGCTCAAAGTGACTCCTAACTCTCTGCCTCAACACCAACAAAGGCCCCATCACCCTTGTTAGTGCTTATGCCCCAACATTGTCTTCCACTCGAGATGCAAAAGACAAGTTCTATGAGAACCTTGCATCCATTATCAGGAATATTCCCAACATAGAGCAACTCTTTCTCCTGGGTGACTTCAATGCAACAGTGGGTGCAAACCATGATTCTTGGCCTTCCTGTCGAGGCCAGTTTGGTGTGGGCAAAATGAATAAGAATGGACAGTGACTGCTCAAGTTGTGCACTTACCATGATCTGTGCATTACCAACTCCTACTTTTAGTCAAAGCCTCAACACAAGGTCTCCTGGTGACACCCATTCTCAAAGTACTTTCATCAACTGGATCTTATCCTGGTCAGGCGTAACGCCATTAATAATGTTCTCCACACACATTCTTACCACAGTGCAGACTGTGATACAGACCATTCTTTGGTTTTTAGCAAGATCAGCAAGAAGTTCCACCATTCTAGAAAACAGGGCAATCCTCGCATTGATTGACATCAATAAGATGTCTCAGCCCGACCTGGTGGAGCAATTTGAAGAGGCTTTTGAGAAAGAATTTCACCCCTTGCAGCCTGGAGACTCTGACACACAAAAGTGGGAACTTCTGTGGGATACCATGCATCACATAGCCTTGCATACCTTTATGAAAAGGATCTCAAAAGCCATGACTGGTTTCAGGCCAAGTCAACTGTGATGACTCCCATCATTGAAGCCAAGTGTGCCGCCCTCGCTGAGTACAAGCAGTTACCCTGCAAAAAGAATCTGCACTTTCTTAGGGCTGCCAGGAGCAAGGTCCAGCAGACTGCCAGATGTTGCACCAATGAGTACTGAACAGAAGTCAGTGAAAATAACCAGATTCCTGCCATAACAGAAAATATCAAGGGAATATATGACAGCATTGAGAAGGCACTAGGTCCAGCCAAGAGCAAGACAGCCCCCTTAAATTTCCCACTGGGGAAGTAATCACAGACAAAGGCCAGCAGATGGAGAGCTGGTTAGAATACTACGCTGACCTCTACTGCATTGAAATACTGTGTCATCCTCAACTCTGGACACAATTGAATGAATGCCAACTATGGATGAGTCTAATATAGAGCCAACTGTAGATGCGCTCAGCAAGGCCATTGATAGCTTGGTCTCAGGCAAGGCCCCAGGCAGCGATGGGATCCCTACAGACCTGATCAAGGACTGTAAGGCTACCCTACTGCTTCCATTGCATGAAGTCCTGTGCCAGTGTTGGCCAGAAAAAGCTGTACCACAGGAAATGAGGGACTCTAAGATCATTACCCTCTACAAGAATAAGGGCGAGAGAAGTGACTGTAACAACTACAGAGGCATTTCTTCATCAGCATTGTTGACAAAGTCTTTGTTTGTGTCATTTTGAACCCCCTGCAGAAGGTGGCAGAATGTTCTACCCACAGTCCAAGCTGAGAGGTCAACAGTAGACATGATCTTCTCCCTTCACCAACTTCTGGAGAAGTGCAGGGAATAGCAAATGCTCCTGTATGTCACATTAATTGACCTTACCAAGCCATTCGACCTGGTCAGCAGAGATGGTCTTTTCAAAGCTCTCTCAAAGATTAGTTCCCCACAAAAATTGCAGAGTATGGAATGCTTAAATACCAACACGAAAGGGACAGTATAGTTTAATGGCAGCTCCTCTGAACCCTTTGACATTTGCAGTGGTGTCGAACAAGGCTGTGTTCTAGGTCCAACACTCGTTGGGATTTTCTTCTCTCTGCTCCTGAAACAGGGCTTCAGGACTGCACAGGAGGGAATCTACCTGCAGACTAGATCAGATGGCAGGCTTATCAACCTTGCCTGCCTCACAGCAAAGACAAAGGCACAAATTGTTCTCATCAGAGACATGCTGTTTGCTGATGATGCAGCTGTTGCAACCCATGCCCAACAGGAACAGCAGTCACTGATGGACCACTTCTCTAAGGCTTGCAAGGACTTTGGACTGACCATCATTCTGAAGAAGATCTTGGAACAGAAACACAGCGGTACCACCAATCATTGCTGCCAACAATTATTACAGTTCACATACCTCAGCTGTACCATTACTGACAATCTCTCCTTAGTTATTGAGATTTACAAGAGGATTGGGAAGGCAATTACAACACTTGCACACCTCACAAATCGAGTGTGGTCAAATCTCAAGCTGACAGTTAAGACAAAGATATCAGTGTACAACGCTTGTGTCATCAGCACATTGCTATATGGCAGCAAAACCTGGACCACATATACCATACAGGAGAGGACTCAACACCTTTCACCTGAGAAGTATCTTCCATATTCTAGGTATATCCTGGCAAGACAAAGTGTCCAGCGCCGAGGCCCTGTCCTGTACAGGCCTTCCAAGCATGTATACCCTGCTCAGACAGCATAGACTACCATCGTATGGAGAACTGCTGTACCCCAAAAGACATCCTTTACGGAGAACTGGCATCTGGGAGGGGAACCACTGGCCGCCCACAGCTATGATACCAGGACGTCTGCAAGAGAGACATGAAGGCGCTTGACATAGATACTGACTGCTTGGAGGGCCATACAGCTGACCGTATGAGGTGGAAAAACACCCTAAGCCAACACCTCAAGACTGGGTAAGAGAAGTGGATGAACGTAGCGGCAGACATGCAAGCACGCAGAAAGGAGCATAAAAACTCCAACGGACCAGAGACTGCATACAGGTGCGAATTTAGTGGCAGGGTCTGTCACTCTCAATCTCCTTCAGCCAACAACGACGTAGCCCAGCCAAATAGACAGCCAGGACAAATAGTAATAATAATGAAAAAATAATAATGTTATCAACATAAATGAACAAGGGTACTGTATATCACCCATGGTCAGCCTTGACTGACGGAGGCATACAAGGCAAGTCAAATTTAACGACTGCATGATGACTTTCCAGCACACTCGAACTCGTTCCTTTTTCTGAAAGCCAATAGTGTGCTGCCTGATGAAGCCAGTACTGTGCAAATGGTAAACAGGTACAGTAAGTTCAACTGCAATCTCTGCCTTTGTTTTTCTTTTTTTGCATTCTATTGTGGTAGGTAAAACATGAGATATCAGATAGATGAGCCTGTCTTCTGTTTGTGAGGTCCAAAACACAAACGTACCTTATCCCTCATTGCTGCATTGTATGCATTGTACTTCCAGATGAGCATTCATTGGTTGTTAGGTTTCATGCACAAAAAGCCAACCCTAAGGACTAAAGCTAAAATAAGACTTTAAATTTTGTTAGGAGGAGTCATGAGCTAGTTAGACTGAGTCACCTGTTACATCAAACTAGACAACTGCCCTTCACTAGAGCTCACTGCCGACTGCCACTGACTCTCTAAGATTATGTAAATAAAGGCTATGAATGGAAATCGTTCAAAACGTTGCATAATGTGACATGGCCTATAGATTCGGTTCTAGACCTGGCTTTAACACATTCATGTTTGCCTCCTGCCTTATGCCTGACATTAGTAGAATAAGCCATGGCTTTAGAACAGAGATATTGGAAAAAGCATAAATGAATATATAATGAAAAAATTCTAGACATCAGTCATTGATGTTAATTAGTTGTCCTATCTCTTAGAGTAACAACGACCTTTCTAACAAGTATAACATCATCTGAATCCTACCTTTAACACACCACTGATCTAAAGCCACATTTAGATAATATCTTAACTTTTTAAATTTTGTAATCTGAAACTTGGCATGTACACAGCAGAGGACGTTGCTCTTCTGAGCACTTGTTATTCATCTACATAAATGTGAAAATATAAAATGCATCTTAAACCTAAATATAAAATGCATCTTAAACCTACTTCCCATGGGCTCACCACCTATGGGAGGGGCCAAGGAGGTCGGGTGCAGTGTGAGTTGGGTGGTGGCCGAAGGCGGGGACCTTGGCGGTCCGATCCTCGGCTACAGAAGCTGGCTCTTGGGACGTGGAATGTCACCTCTCTGAAGGGGAAGGAGCCTGAGCTAGTGCGCGAAGTTGAGAGGTTCCGGCTAGATATAGTCGGACTCACCTCGACGCACAGCTTGGACTCTGGAACCAATCTCCTTGAGAGGGGCTGGACTCTGTACCACTCGGAGTTGCCCCCGGTGAGAGGCGCCGAGCGGGTGTGGGTATACTTATTGCCCCCCGACTTGGAGCCTGTACATTGGGGTTTACCCCGGTGGACGAGAGGGTAGCCTCCCTTCACCTTCGGGTGGGGGGACGGGTCCTAACTGTTGTTTGTGCATATGCACCGAACAGCAGTTCGGAGTACCCACCCTTTTTGGAGTCCCTGGAGGGGGTGCTAGAGGGCATACCTTCTGGGGACTCCCTCGTTCTGCTGGGAGACTTCAATGCTCACGTGGGCAATGACAGTGAGACCTGGAAGGGCGTGATTGGGAGGAATGGCCCCCCCGATCTGAACCCGAGCGGTGTTTTGTTATTGGACTTCTGTGCTCGTCACGGATTGTCCATAACGAACACCATGTTCAAGCATAGAGGTGTTCATATGTGCACTTGGCACCAGGACACCCTAGGCCTCAGTTCGATGATCGACTTTGTGGTCGTGTCGTCGGACTTGCGGCCACATGTCTTGGACACTCGGGTGAAGAGAGGGGCGGAGCTGTCAACTGATCACCACCTGGTGGTGAGTTGGCTTCGATGGTGGGGGAGGATGCCGGTCAGGCGTGGTAGGCCCAAATGTGTTGTGAGGATCTGCTGGGAACGTCTGGCAGAGCCCCCTGTCAGAAGTAGCTTCAACTCCCACCTCCGGCAGAACTTCGACCACATCCTGAGGGAGGTGGGGGACATTGAGTCCGAATGGGCCATGTTCCGTGCCTCTATTGTTGAGGCAGCTAACAGGAGCTGTGGCCATAAGGTGGTCGGTGCCTGTCGTGGCGGCAATCCCCGAACCCGTTGGTGGACACCGGTGGTGAAGGATGCCGTCAAGCTGAAGAAGGAGTCCTACAGGACCCTTTTGTCCTGTGGGACCCTGGAGGCAGCTGATAGGTACCGGCAGGCCAAGCGGAATGCGGCTTTGGTGGTTGCTGAGGCAAAAACTCGGGCGTGGGAGGAGTTTGGGGAGGCCATGGAGAACGACTTTCGGACGGCTTCGAGGAGATTCTGGTCCACCATCCGGCATCTCAGGAAGGGGAAGCAGTGCAGTGTCAACACTGTATATGGTGGGGATGGTGCACTGCTGACCTCGACTCGGGACGTTGTGGGTCGGTGGGGGGAGTACTTCGAAGACCTCCTCAATCCCATTAACATGCCTTCCAATGAGGAAGCAGAGCCTGGGGACTCAGAGGTGGGCTCCCTCATCTCTAGGACTGAGGTCACCGAGGTGGTCAAAAAACTCCTTGGTGGCAGGGCCCTGGGGGTGGATGAGATACGCCCGGAGTTCCTCAAGGCTCTGGATGTTGTAGGACTGTCTTGGTTGACACGCCTCTGCAACATCGCATGGACATCAGGGACAGTGCCTCTGGATTGGCAGACCGGGGTGGTGGTCCCCCTCTTTAAGAAGGGGGATCGGAGGGTGTGTTCCAACTACAGAGGGATCACACTCCTCAGCCTCCCTGGAAAAGTCTATTCAGGGGTCCTGGAGGGGAGGGTCCGTTGGATAGTCGAGCCTCGGATTCAGGAGGAACAGTGTGGTTTTCGTCCTGGTCGCGGAACAGTGGACCAGCTCTATACCCTTAGCAGGGTCCTGGAGGGTGCATGGGAGTTTGCCCAACCAGTCTACATGTGTTTTGTGGACTTGAAAAAGGCATTCGACCGTGTCCCACGGGGAATCCTGTGGGGGGTACTCCGAGAGTATGGGGTACCAGCCACCCTGATAAGGGCTGTTCGGTCCCTGTACGATCGGTGCCAGAGCTTGGTCCGCATTGCCAGCAGTAAGTCGAACCCGTTTCCAGTGAGAGTTGGACTCCGCCAGGGCTGCCCTTTGTCATCGATTCTGTTCATAACTTTTATGGAAAGAATTTCTAGGCGCAGCCAGGGCGTTGAGGGGGTCCGGTTTGGTGGGCTCAGGATTGGGTCACTGCTTTTTGCAGATGATGTTGTCCTGTTTGCTTCATCAGGCCGTGATCTTCAGCTCTCTCTGGATCGGTTCGCAGCTGAGTGTGAAGCGGCTGGGATGAGAATCAGCACCTCCAAATCCGAGACCATGGTCCTCAGCCGGAAAAGGGTGGAGTGCCCTCTCAGGGTTGGTAGCGAGATCCTGCCCCAAGTGGAGGAGTTGAAGTATCTCGGGGTCTTGTTCACGAGTGAGGGAAGAATGGAGCGTGAGATCGACAGGCGGATCGGTGCGGCATCCGCAGTAATGCGGGCGCTGCATCGGTCTGTCGTGGTGAAAAAGGAGCTGAGCCGCAAGGCGAAGCTCTCAATTTACCAGTCGATCTATGTTCCTACTCTCACCTATGGTCATGAGCTATGGGTAGTGACCGAAAGAACAAGATCGCGAATACAAGTGGCTGAAATGAGTTTCCTCCGCAGGGTGTCTGGGCTTTTCCTTAAAGATAGGGTGAGAAGCTCAGTCATCCGGGTGGGGCTCAGAGTAGAGCCGCTGCTCCTCCGCATCGAGAGGAGTCAGATGAGGTGGCTCGGGCATCTGATCAGGATGCCTCCTGGATGCCTCCCTGGTGAGGTGTTCCAGGCACGTCCAACCGGGAGGAGGCCCCGGGGAAGACCCAGGACACGCTGGAGGGACTATATCTCTCGGCTGGCCTGGGAACGCCTTGGGGTTCTCCCGGAAGAGCTAGAAGAAGTGGCCGGGGAGAGGGAAGTCTGGGCATCTCTGCTCAAGCTGCTGCCCCCGCGACCCGACCTCGGATAAGCGGGAGACAATGGATGGATCTTAAACCTAGACCTTTATTTGTGATGCCAAAACAACACTTTCTTACTTAATATAATAAAGGAATGTCATCCCATTCTACAGTAGCTCTCCAAACACCCTAAAGCAGCACAGACACAGAATTCATATTGCAATCCCAAAGTGTCCAGTATTTGTATTCATTAACTGACTGCAACTCTTCCTTCTTGTTTTACTTCCATGGGCCGTCAGCTGCCATCTACCATCCATGGCAAACTACAGCTAGGTGTGCAGTCCGATACTCTTTTTCGACACAATCAGGTTTTGCCAATGTGACGGTGCGGGTCTTCTGCTTGCCTCCTCTTCTATAATGGGAGCCTCTTAAACCTGCAATGTCAGTACCTTAAGTGAGATGAGCTTGGCAGATGAGGGCAAAACACATCAAGCAAGGGGAAGGTGAAAAGTGCAAGTGCTTTTATTAAAATAAATCCACAAGACAAGTGTCCAAAATTGCAGTGCTCCAAACTGTCAATAAATCAATAATCCATAAAATAATGTGTTAATGTGGAGGTTAAAAATCAATAAATAGAGAAATCTGTTAAAAACAAGGTTAAAACAACATAGTGCAGGAAACTTGTTTAAAATCTGCAAGCCCTGGTGCCTTCCTTTAAAACTGACACCTCTCTGGCTTATCCTATTTGGACCTTGCAGCCTGGATAGATGTCGACCAGCAGGTGCAGACTCCCATCTCATCCGGCCCGTGTACCCTGCTGCCAATACCACATTGACCACAGTCATCCTCCGAGCCCTTTCTCCGCTCGAACCGCTGCCAATCCTAGTTCCACCCGGCACAGGAGCTCTGCACTTGCTCTGCCACTGGCTCCACCCATCGAAAGCACACCTGAGCATGAAGGTCACTCCTGCTCAACACTCCATAATGCTCAACAGGAGCGACTCACAACCCCCTCCTGAGCGATGGCTACTCATTCTTCCTTGGGGCTCTATTCTCGTCCACCTGCTTCCTACTTCAGCGGCTTGTTTCTCTCTCGTTTCTCCTGCCTGCTTCTCCCGTCCTTCAACCTCCCTTCTCTTTTCTTGTCTCTTTTTCTTTGTTTTTGATCTTGCGTGCCCATTTTTAGGCTGGGGAGCTGTTGCAGGTGCGATCGCCTGATTGCTGCCCCGGGCTGATAATGAGGCAATCAGACTGCCCGTATGTACCGGCAAGGCAACACACGGATGGCTGACCATCTCGCACCAACCTGGAGATGGGGCGTCTTTGGCAGACCACTTGTACCTGCTCCCACTACCCTGCACAAGCACATTCATTGTTTATTTATGAAAATGGCCACTCATTTTGAACCGCAGACCCGCTATACCACAACCATACACACTCTTTGACTCATCTCTTTCAGCCTTTTTTATCAGGATTGCAGATGACTGCATTTTAATTTTTGCTGGTACATTCTCAGCCCAACTTACACACTCAAGAATGAAAAGCCCAGAAGTGACTGTCCTTGGAAGTTCACTACTACCATGCTATACTGAAAACATTTAATCTTTAGCTTTTCGTGTCCTTGATCTTAACTACACACACACAGTCCACTGGTATCCAGCCTACATGCTTTAAATAGTATTAGACATACAGTACAACGTTGTAGCTGATTGAGCAGTCAATTATATGAGGTCACGTATACCTACAAAAGTGATTGTTCAGTTTTAAAGCATGGACCATAGACAGCAAATTCAGACATGGCATAACCCATCAATGATAGAACCAATACACATTTTAATCTGTAACATCTGCTGTAAATATATATTTTGTTTTATTATTGCACTACACTTTGCTAGCATTTAAATGCATATTATGTATTAAACATGAATGTGTTTTGTGATCGAATGTTTCCTTCATCTTATTATGTTTTGTAAAGCAATAGTACTTGAAGAAATCATATAAAACCTAATAAAACAATATATATAAAAAAACAAAACTTTTGTGTTGACAGTTCTAGTTACTCAGGTAGATTTTTAGTTTATCTAGAATCCCTGCAATATAATGAGACCTATGAATTAACTTTTTGGATATGGCAACAATAATGACAAAGGTTACAGTATATTTTTAGCATAAGAAATTTTGGTATAATTTTTTGAAACAGAAAAACATTTCCACACAGCCTATGTTGTTCATTTTAAGCATTTACAAGGTCAACACATTTTATCACTTTGTCTACTCACCTTTGGTTTATAGGCCATAAGCAGATGACAAAAGAAAATAGAACAAACAACAAATAAGCAACACAAGGTTTGTCCAACTAACTATAATTGCTCACCTAATAATAAGGAAAGTTTATGCATGATGTATGGTGGCTTAAAACCTTAAAAGAAACTAAATTTTCCAAAATGAAAAGAGGAGTGATAATGCACTGTTGCAAGAAGCCTTGCTTATAAGCCAACACATAACAAATTTCATTTTATGAAAACCTAGAATTGCATATACATAAATAGGAATTTTGTCCATCACCACACAATTAGGAATAAAGAAAAATATAGTAGTACTAACAAGTTGCACTACCAGAAAAGACTTGAGAATAAATAGAGAGGCTGATAATACTTTCAAAATTATATTGATCTGTGCAGGTTTTGCATTTATTAGATTATAGACATAACCTCGTTGTTTTTGACTATTGCTTGCATAACCAGAGTTGAAAACCTACTAGTGTTCAACATGACACTATGATCTTTGTGTCTGGATACTTTTAATAGTCTTATGTTTAGCATGCATTCATACACCCTAGTGACATACTGTGTTCAATATGCAAAGACTTGCTAAACTGAAGCCACAAGCAGACCAATCTTTCCAGGCAGATGTAACAATCTGTCGACTATAGAAATGGACCATAAAGAAGTCTAAAAGGTACAGTATTGGAAGCCATATATACAGTAGATGATCAAAGAATGTGTTAAATTGATAAGAACAGAGCCTAATCTGTATATCATTGGTAAGAAAAAATTGTGAATGGCTCAATGAATTTCCTAAATTGGTGTAATGGAGAAAGCCTAATCTTTATACAGAACTGCTCTGTAGAAAGTATATTGCTACTTTTAAACCAATGACTTTAATCAAGATATACAAGGCTGTTACAGCATTACTGAAGGTAAGACTGCTGAAATTCACAGACAGAAGACATATTTGCCATGCTCAAACTGTGTTTAGGGAAAATGCTCCCAAATCTTCCAAAAATGGACATCCAATCGTCAAAGGCCCTACTAAAAAACTGTATGACTATTGTATTGTTCAAAAGTTTCCTTTGACTGGTAATATGTGTATGTGATATATGCATGAGATGAAAACTGCATTTAAAAGCAAATTAAATATACCATTCCCTTTTTACCATTGTCACACACGTGCAAGTAGGAGGCAGCTAAAGGGCCTGAGTAATAATAATTCCACGCCAGACCAGGTTGTAGTGGGATACACTGACTGTCTCTCTCAGTTCCTTGCAGACCTTTCTTGGGAAATCTGCTTGTGATGCCTCTGATGATGTCACTTCCACTTCTGGCGTCTCTGATTATGCCAAGGTGATATGAGTGCTGGTGATTTGGTTTTTTTTGTTGAGAAAAAGGACAGCTCACTTCAGTCATACATAAATAATATCCTTTACCACTCCTATCATCATTTATTAGTCAGGCTACTGGAGAAACTATCCATCCATCCATCCATCCATTCTCCAACCCGCTGAATCCGAACACAGGGTCACGGGGGTCTGCTGGAGCCAATCCCAGCCAACACAGGGCACAAGGCAGGACACAATCCCGGGCAGGGTGCCAACCCACCGCAGGACACACACAAGCACACCCACACACCAAGTACACACTAGGGCCAATTTAGAATCGCCAATCCACCTAACCTGCATGTCTTTGGACTGTGGGAGGAAACCGGAGCCCCCGGAGGAAACCCACGCAGACACGGGGAGAACATGCAAACTCCACGCAGGGAGGACCCGGGAATCGAACCCAGGTCCCCAGATCTCCCAACTGCGAGGCAGCAGCGCTACCCACTGCGCCACCGTGCCGCCCGGAGAAGCTATGATTACAAAATTTGATTTAAGAAACACCTACAACCTTATCAGAATTAGGCATGAGACAAATGGGAAATGAAATTTAATTCTTCTACTGGGCGTTATGAGTATTTAAGAATGTGTATGGCTTAGCCAATGCTGTAGACATTTTTCAGTCTTTTGTGAAAGACTTGTTTTGTGAAATTTTAAATGTGTATTTTCCTGTTTACACTGATGGTGTTTATATATTTTTTTAATTTGGAAACCCATATTGCTCAAATGCAGGATTCTCTTTCCTGAATGCATCAAAGCTATATGTCAAATTGGACAAATTTCATTTCATCAACCCTTGGTTATTCTCTTGGATTACAATCGTACCAGATCTGGTTTAACTATGGACCAGCCTAAGATTAAGGCACTTTTAAATTTGAAGGAACATATTTTGGTGAAACATGTACAGTGTTTTGTTGGGTTTACAAATTATTAGATGCAATTCACAAGGATTTTAGCTCATTAATTGCACAGATTACTTCAGTAACAGGTAAGACATTAAAACAATTTCATTGAACTATTGATGCTAAAGAGGTTTTTCTAAGATTAAAAGAAACGTGTTCTTGTGCGCCAAGTCCTTATCATCCAGATTCCCTTCTGCAGTTTGAATTAGAAGTCACCACATGTAATACTGAGTTGGAGAAATATTATTGCAATATTTCCCTGACACTGGAAAATTACACCTCTGTGTCTTCGATTCTAAAAAAATCTACTCTATAAATTTAAAATCCTAAGCCTAAAAGTGCAATGGTGACATTTTTATGTCACGTTTTTTGTCACGCTTTAAATCGTGCTTATTTTGAAACCTATGTATATATGTTTAGTATCATTCTTTTCAGAATTTATCGAACTTTAATGTGATGTTGTTAGATGTTCAGATTCTTATTCCGTTTTTATATTATAAACTAAAAAATATCAAGAACTCACGTCCCGCAAGACGAGACTTTGTGCCAAAAGATTTAACCACGCCCGGGGCCGGAAATAAAACACAAAGAGTAGGACAGCTGCTGTACAGGCTTTTAAATGTTTGAAGCGCTGCACGAGATGCAGATCATGCGGCATGGCAGTGGCAACAATCCAGCAGCTGATCGAGCAAAGAGGAGGTAAAAAAAAACTATTTGTTTCCCATTGTGTCACTGTTTAAGAGGGGGTCTCAAAGGAGCGACCGTGTCTCCTTGGGGTGCGTTCATCCCCCCTCTTCACAACGCCAGGGGCAGAGATGCGAAGTGGCTGGCGAGTGAAGCGAGCAGGGAGGAACCCCCTAGTATCTTATACAGACCAAAACTAAAATTTTGACAATTATGAATTATTAGATATTGTGCTAATCCTTGTAGGGTTGAGACACTGGCTCGAGGGTGCTGATCACCCTCTGAATTTAATTCTTCTACTGGGCATGATGAGAATTTAAGAATGTGTATGGCTTAGCCAATGCTGTGGACATTTTTCAGTCTTTTGTGATGTTTACAGACCATAAAATCTTCATCTGTAAAATCTGCAAAACCTAGATGGGCAAGGTGGTCACTTTTCTTTAGCAAATGCTGAGCAGGTGAAAAAATACTGAAGCAGATGCCCTTTCTCTGCAATCTGAGAACAAGGAACCCATTTACTAAACCAGAATCTATTTTGCCTCAAGAAAAGTTCTTGCCATCAACCTCTTTAGAGGATTTTGGTAGTATAATTCAGAACACAAATAAGGTCTTTTATCATTTAATAAATTCTCTTCCCAAGGCTCAACTAGTGCTGGATTCTTTAAGAGGAAAAGTTCTGCAGTTCTAGTTACTAAGATGAAACCTTGAATGCTCATATGAATTTAAGTCATTGTTGTTTTCCCTATCTATATATATAATTCACTAAGCCGGGAGACAAGTAGCCACCCATGGAAAGCACGCCGGAAGGGGCGTGGATTCACTAAGCCGCCGACAAGTAAGCCGCCCATGGCGCATGCAGGAAGGAGCCACGCCCACCAACTCTAAGACCATTGGATACGACGACAACTCGCAGAGCCACGCCCACCAACTCGGACGCGACGACTGGGAAAAAACGTCGTCATTTATGTTCGTCTGGGCTAGAGGCCACATGCATCTCTGAGCCACGTTGACTTTTCATTAGTCAAACTCAGTCGAACCTCGGTTCACACAGAGGCAGCACAAGAGAGAGACAGAGGCACACAGGCAGCCTGAGAGAGAGAGCCGCGCACACACACGGGCAGAGCCAGAGAGAGACAGAGGCACACAGGCAGGCAGTGAGAGAGAGAGCCGCGCGCACACACACACAGGCAGCGCCAGAGAGAGACAGAGGCACACAGGCAGGCAGTGAGAGAGAGAGCCACACACACACACAGGCAGTGCCAGAGAGAGACAGACGCAGAGAGACAGAGGCACACAGGCAGCCAGAGAGAGAGAGCCGCGCACACACATGGGCAGAGCCAGAGAGAGACAGAGGCACACAGGCAGGCAGTGAGAGAGAGAGCCGCGCACACACACAGGCAGAGCCAGAGAGAGACAGAGGCACACACACAGACAGATAGATAGATACTTTATTAATCCCAAGGTGAAATTCACATTCTCCAGCAGCAGCCTACTGATACAATAAACAATATTAAATTAAAGATTGATAATAATGCAGGTTAAAAAAACAGACAATAACTTTGTATAATGTTAAATGTTAACGTTTACCCCAGGTGTAATTGAAGAGTCTCATAGTTTGGGGGAGGAACGATCTCCTCAATCTGTCAGTGGAGCTGAACAGTGACAGCAGTCTGTCGCTGAAGCTGCTCTTCTGTCTGGAGATGATCCTGTTCAGTGGATGCAGTGGATTCTCCATAATTGACAGGAGCCTGCTCAGCGCCCTGTCGCTCTGCCACAGATGTTAAACTGTCCAGCTCCATGCCAACAACAGAGCCTGCCTTCCTCATTAGTTTGTCCAGGCATGAGGCGTCTTTCTTCTTAATGCTGCCTCCCGAGCACACCACCGTGTAGAAGAGGGCACTCACCACAACCGTCTGATAGAACATCTGCAGCATCTTATTGCTGATGTTGAAGAACGCCAGCCTTCTAAGGAAGTTTAACCGGCTCTGTCCTTTCTTACACAGAGCATCAGTATTGGCAGTCCAGTCTAATTTATCATCCAGCTGCACTCTCAGGTATTTATAGGTCTGCACCATCTGCACACAGTCATCTCTGATGATCACGGGGTCCATGAGGGGTCTGGGCCTCCTAAAATTCATCACCAGTTCCTTGGTTTTGCTGGTGTTCAGGTGTAGGTTGTTTCAGTCGCACCATTTAACAAAGTCCTTGATTAGGTCCCTATACTCCTCCTCCTGCCCACTCCTGATGCAGCCCACGATAGCAGTGTCATCAGCGAACTTTTGCACGTGGCAGGACTCCGAGTTGTATTGGAAGTCCGATGTATATAGTTACAGTTGGTGGGCGGGTCTCTGTTAATTGCTTTTGCGAGCGGGCACATGACCAGGCAGTGTGTATGCTTCGAGAGCGAAGGTAGACGCGACAGCACCATCTAAGAAGAATCATATTTGTCGTGGATGTGAATCGCTGTATGCAGCGTGTAAAACAGTTTGCGAGGGGTATCCCATGGTCTTAGCAGTGTCTGTACTTCGATGTGAATCGATGTATGCAGCGTGTAACACGCTGTATTGTATGTTGCCCTCTCCAGAGTTACATCTTTTCATTCACCTACAGTCGTATCCTCAAAACCAACCCCATTTGGACAACTGTGTCTTTCAGGAAGTGTTCACCCATCAATACATAATTATGCGGCGTATGCTACGCCGCGGGTTGGCAAGTATATAATATTACAGCACCTTTTACAAGTTTATTGGAATATTTAATTTGAAAGAATCTGTTGATGGCTTGAACCTTTGCCTAAAGGGTTTTGGAAAGAAAAAGAAAACCTTTTGCCGAGTTTAGGTTAGGGCACAAGGTGTGGCTTATGATGCAACATACTGTATCTGTCTGAAAGTTCCATCCCACATGCTGTTTCTAAACTATATAGATCCCTATATCATTATCAGGTATATTGTGCCAGTTAGTTACAGATTGGCTCTACCTCATCACTTCAAAATGCATCCTGCTGTTCATGCTTCACATTTGGAACAGGTTTATTTGCAAGCCTTTCTCTAAATTAAATGTTTCACCAACTCCTTTAGAGATTTAGTGTATGAACTTTAAAGAATGTTGGACTCAATGTGGGCCTCAAGTTCATTATCTTGTTCATTGATGAGGTTATGGTCCTGAGTATTGTTCCTTGGTCCCTGCTAGAGATACACAGGCTCTTCAACTTTTGCACAAATTCCATCATTGCTTTCTGAGAATGCTCAACTGGGCTAGGAAAAACTGTCGATATTACTAATTCAGCAGACCAGCATTTGTTACTGGTGGTGGAGGGTTAATGCCTACAGTGATGTCAAATCAACCAATGTGACCACACTCACTGTATTGTGTATCAAGCTGGCCCTCTTAGATGTCAAAGGCCAAGGATAGATCTCGACTGAAAAAAAAGGAAAATAAATAATAAAAAGTCAGTCAGTCATTATCCAACCCGCTATATCCTAACACAGGGTCACAGGGGTCTGCTGGAGCCAATCCCAGCCAACACAGGGTGCAAGGCAGGAACAAATCCCGGGCAGGGCACCAGCCCACCGCAGGGCACACACATCCACACACATACACCAAGCACACACTAGGGCCAATTTAGAATCGCCAATCCACCTAACCTGCATGTCTTTGGACTGTGGGAGGAAACCGGAGCGCCCGGAGGAAACCCACGCAGACACGCAGGGAGGACCCAGGAAGCAAACCCAGGTCTCCTTACTGCAAGACGGCAGCGCTACCACTGTGCCACTGTGCCATCACCACTCAATCCAGTTTTTCATATTATTGTCAATTTATTGTCATGTGTATACTGTGCAATGAAATTCTTACTGCTGCAGAATATTAGTAGTTCAATATTAACAACAGGCAATAAATATAAACAAAGACGGTAACTGCAACATTGTACATTAAAAGGTACATCAGGTAACTTATATAGTTATTAGAATGGAGGTGATTAACCTTATAACCTGTGTATAAAATCGTGTGCTAATGAAGTATTTATGGTCCTGTATTAGTTGCCCAAATGGAAGAAGAAGAAAACTTACTGCAGGATGACCAAAGTGTTTAATAACATTGTTTGGCTTTCTAAGACATTGTGCAATATACAATGTGTGATGCCTGTTTTTGAAATCCATGATACTGATGTATTGAGAGATTTTACTGAAGGCAATTTACTTTAATTGTTCCGGGATGGAAATGCTGATTTGTAATAACATGTAACATTTCTTATACTTCTTATGATGCAATTCTTTTTAATATCAGTCTCACTCATTAAATGGAAAACCTTGTAAGGCCTTAGGAACTCGAAAAGATTCACTGGAAACCTGCTTTGGATCTTGATTACCATTTTGTCTATGACAAAAAAAGCTCTGCCACTCAAAAGGAGTACCTGATCATTTGAGCTGTACATCAGTATTAAAATGTAAATTAACAGAAGATGATAAAATAAAAATGACTGTACCTTTCGTGGACATTTTTGACACTGATCCTTTTCTATCTTTTATTGCTTCTTAAGTGTTATTTTTTCACAATCCATATTATTCTTACTTCATTCATTTATTTACTTGGAGAGCTCCATAAAGCCTTCTGTTCCTATAGTTTATCATGAGGTTAGTATTGGACTCAATGCTTTTATGTGAAGAGGTGGAAATCTCACAGCTACATACCAAAAGATGGTGTAGAATTTGCAGGCCCATCAATCACTGGATCTCTTACTTGTTTTAGACGAATACATTCTGAGGAAAGGCAAGGAAAAATGAACTCTTCTTCAAATGCAATGAATATATATTTCTTTGTCCAGTGTCTCAGCACTTTCTTGGCCTAACACAGGGTCAGAAAGCAGCTTTGTAGATTACTATAATATTTTCGAGAAATCTTGGCAGTCACAAAATCATATCTATCCCTATTGTTTCATGGTGTCCTGCAGAGCTCAGTGCTCGGTTCATTCTTTTATTTGCCTTCTTTCTGTGGCCTTCTTTTTTAGATGATTCATTCTTCATGGTCTGAAATTCTATTTCTGATTTTCCACATATTGGTAGTTGACTGTCTCAACCATATCAATGTCACAACTGTCTTGAACCTAACAGAGAAAAGACAACTATTGCTTATAGGTAGACACTACATAAATCTGTAGATATTTTCATCACAGATGCCTATCACTTTCTCCCATATAGTCCAAAATCGGAACATCTTTTTTGACCAAAATTGGTTATGTCAAGCACATTCTCAGCTTTTTTGTAGATCACAACTCAAGAAAGAGAGCTCTCTGACAGATCAGGCAGCTGAAACATTCATACAAGCTTTTTCTGTGTTCTGTTTGGACCATCACAATTGTGTTCTTTTATGCCTAACATCAAACAATGTAATTAATAATACGCTCTGTTGCTTACCAATGAAGTATTTTATTTCTCATAAAACTCTTCTTCTGACATAGAAAGCAATTCATGCTATTGCTCTAGTCTAACGTTACTATACAGACCTGGCTAATCTGATTTGAAAAATGGATGGATTTCCAACTCTGTTAACTTCCTTAAACTGATGAAGCAGCATTCTTTATTCGAAGATTAGAGGTCAAACACTTGTGTATTCAATGGAAGTGAGGTTAACCAATCAATATTTGGATCTCATTTAAACCTTAAAAAGTCAGCAAACTACTGAGCATGCTGATGTATTGCATAGTGAGGGATGTAGTAAGGTATTTACACTAAATATAGAAAGTATTTTTTTTCTGTCTAGGATCCCACAAATAACATATGTAAGCATGTCTCAAGGAGGGGATAGAGATATTGTAAAATACTAACATGCAAGCAAGTCGGTTCAGCACAATATTAATGTTCTTACATTCAGTTCTTATTAAAGAGTTATGCAGTGTCCTTTACATCATCAGCATATCAGCTCTGTCAAAGTCATAATGCCAACATAACACCCTGGTGGACAGGAGATTGATAGCTTAATGACTTCAAAGTAACATCATCAACTGAGATTAGCATTTGTTAGACAGATACAGTGAGTGATCAGACTAGTGGTGTTAGATTAGTGGTTTTAGAATGAGAGCCTACCAGTTTTTTTTTTTTAAAGCAAAATCAAGACATATCAATCAGTAAAGTAGCATTAAATATATTTAAAATTTAAGTTTAGAATAGACCAATGTAAATTTTATTACATTACTTAATATTTTTGTTTCAAAATATATTGCCTATTTATTTATTTATTGCATGTTGCCATGTGGTGCATGTACAGATTTCCTTCAGATATTCCAATTCTATTACTTCCAAATAAAAAAAGAGAGAACTTTCACCTCCACTCACCAGAAAAATATATAGTGCAATACAAAGTGCAAAGCTGTCCTTTGCTGAAATTTCTTACCACCATTATAAACTGCTTACATTAACTAATTATCACAGTTCTGCCAGCTAAGAGCAACATTCCTTTGCCCATCTTTTTCTCCTTTGCCTGGGAAGGTGAGGCCTTTGCAATATAAGAATAAAACAATGAAGTATGGTTAAAGGTAAAATTGGAGGACAGATCGAATTTAGTAGTTCATACAGCTATGAAGCTGTAAGTCAGATGTACCTGAGCCAGAAAACTAAATAATATAAGCAACATGTTAGAGGGAACATTTAAAAAGCTAATCAGAGGCAGTTATGTAACTAACAAATCAGAAAGTAGCATAAAAATAAAGCCAAAACTGCAGAAATTGTAGTATTCAAACATTTTTATGCATGCAATTTTGTGCTGGGTTTCCACGTGTGCATAATGTAATTCTAACATTTGTTTTGATTTTTAATTTGAAATATAAAAGTTATATTTTGGATCTTTTTGGTCTATTTTTTTTTGTTTCTGCAACATATACCTCTCTATTATATAAAAAAATCTTGGGACGAGACGAGACTTTTTCAGAGAGATGAGACATGACTTTCTCAAAGAGTCAATTTCACGTCCCGTGAGACGAGATTTTGTGCCAAAAGATTTAACTACGCCTGGGGCCGGAAAAAAAAGACAAAGAGTGGATGACAAAGTAGAACGTTGTAAAGATTTCAAAAACGTTAGCGCGATACACTTGCAGAGCAGGTTAGAGATCATGGAAGTACGAAAATTCGAAAGTATCAAAAAAATGATAGTAAAGATCCCATTAGTGCAAACAAACGGAAATTATTACTCGGTGAAATAACGGGACAGCAAAAAGAGATCGAATATATTGTTCGGATTTAAACTTTAAGTTTGAGACTTGTAAATCGTCTAATTTGTGTTGCCATCAGGGAAAAGTAGTGTTTCTTCCCAATGACATATCCGCGAGAATTAAAAGATTTGTTGTTTGGTGAAAGTGAAATCCCCATATGCTGTCACACTTGGGTCACAGAGTTCCACAGATACACAGGAGATTTTAGAGACAGAAACATTATTCAAACACTTCAAACAAACATAAGTTTCTTTCAGGAGTGAATCAAGCTCCATGTGTAGTTGGAGGGGACAGTTCTGTCTCTCAATTAAAAGAATAGAAGATTTTCCTCTTCATGGGGACGCACCTCGAGAGCGGGACCCTCAACAGGAGCAAAGGATGTCTGGGAGAGAAGAGAGACAAGGCAGTGAGACAAAAGGACAGCTGCTGTACAGGCTTTTAAATGTTTGAAGCACTGCGTGAGATGCAGATCATGCGTCATGGCAGCAGCAGCAGCAATCCAGCAGTTGATCGAGCAAAGAGGAGGTAAAAAAAAACTATTCGATTCCCATTGTATCACCATTTAAGAGGGGGGTTTTGGAGGAGCAACCGCGTCTCCTTGGGGTGTGTTCGGCAGAGACGCAAAGTGGCTGTTGCGTAGCACAGGCCGTGTGGGAGGTTCGCGAGCTAAGCGAGCAGGGGGCAAAGCCCCCTAGTTACATATAAATATGGTGGCAATCACACTTTCATATAATTCCTCAGTGGATGAAAAGTCTTAACCTCTTTAGTGCTAGTCAGCTTCAATTCCAGCTAGGCTCTAGTGTTAGGTTTTGTTTTTCTGGTTTTGAACTACAGCAAATTTTGACATCTATTCTCATTTCACCCTCTGGTTTTGGTTGACCGATAAGATTCTGTCTCCTGGTTTTTTGACCTATACTTTTCCCATTTGACCACATTTTATCAGCATTCAAATAATGACAAGCCGTAATCAAAAAAGAAACAGCACAACTGAAATATGGATAGTTACATTATCTGCAGCAGCAAAAGGAGCAGAGCTCAGGTTAAGTTAATGGAATCTCAAAAAGGAGATGTAAGGAGATTTTTAAAAAGTTAAATTAGGCATAATAAAGTGCAAATTATATATGCTATGTGTAATCAATCAGTCTCAATTTTACAGATCTTTGCATAAAGGGTTTAATTTTAAAATGCTATATATAATCACACTTAAATCATCATTAACACCATCCTGACAGTTTTTCACACCAGGTCATGACTTAGCCGATTTTTTTTTTCTTTCTGAGCCTTCTAGGTTACTGATGTTACATCTGAATGGGAAGAGTCAAGTAAGAAGGCAGTGGAATGACATATTCAGAGCAGACATCTGCAAGCATCTCAAAAAGTAGTAGAAAAAAATGAAAAAGATGGTCGGAATGATGTATGAATATGGTAAAAATCCTTGGGATGGCACAGATGCACATTTCAATCATTTGTTGCCCCTCACTTGTCAGGAAGAACTTCATTTGCCACTGCCTATATTCCATGACTTTGCTGTCTCATTCACATTGATGGGCACCCTTAACTTTAGCTTGGTTGCCTGCCTCTGGGTTCCTAGGAAATAACAGAAGAGTCACTCTGATGCTATAAAAATTTTAATTCTGAGCCACCAGAACTCTGTTTGAGCTCCATTTTAAACTGTGTGACATTGTAAAAATGCTGATAAAAAAGTATTCATTTAATGTAGTCTATTCACACATGTAATTACATTCTGTTATCACCAATTATTTTTAAATATGAATCGTTACAAAAATATTTAATAAATAAAAATGTGATAACTATTTGTTGAAGTAACTAATATAATTTTAACTGCTCCATCTTTCAAATCAGACACCAAATACCAAGCACACATCTTCTAACTTGTTTGGTTTTGATTTTAACAAGTTTATTTACTACAAGTTTGCCCTTTTGTCTCATTCTTTTTATTCTTTTTTCTAACTGCCATCTTCATCCTGGCAGTACACCCATGCTGTGTTTGGCACGCAACTCCCTAACCACCTTATTTTAGCTGTGAAATATACAGTATATAAATCAGTCAGTTCTTAGGCCAAAAATGGGTAGGATATATACGTCAGCTAGGAACAAAAAGATGGTTCATCTACTACGAGATGGAACAGCAACACTGCATTTCCAAACTGCTTATTTTATAAAGGACTGCTGTTGAGGCAAGGTGTTTCCCCGAGTGCAAACGCTACTGGAGTGTGTGGCCTGTGCCACTGACCCCCCCAAACCCACAACACCAACACAAGTCCCAGTTCAAATAATAATTTATTTTAACACTAGGGGGCTCTGCCCCCTCCTTGCTTCACTCACCCACCCCTGGGTTTGGTTAACTGGATATACAATTTTAAGAAAGTGTTATTTTCATGGGAATTGTTACATATGCATTATTTTCACTTTTACTTTAAAACTTTAGTAAAAATAATATTTGGTATTAACTTTTCTTCAAGATCGCATTGAATTTTGATTCCATGTTTGAACTTACATTGTGACAACGCAACGTATAACTGCTTGTGAGTGAATATTGTTTCTTTCTCTGTAATAAATAAAACTGACTTTTTCGAATGTTTGTCCATGCTCTTTCTTCTTTGCTTCGTCATTGATGTGTCATCTAGAACGTATAAAATTATTGTCCTGATAAAATTTATAAGAGTTGAGAGTGCAGGAATTGTGTCTGCCAAAAGCATTGACATGACTATGAGCTGAGAGCACAAGAACTGTGTCTGACAAAAACATTCACACGACTGAGGTTAGATGACCATGGTCTTGTTTGAAAATAGTTGTAAGTAGGGCATGACTTGAAAGAATCTCATGTTAAAAGTTTCCGTCTCACGGGACTTACCGCACCAACATTTTTGGAATCTTTTAATTCTCATTGGCAACACGAATTAGATGATCTACAAATCTCCGACTTAAAATTTAAATCTGAACAATATATTCAATCTCTTTTCGCTGTATCCTTTTTTTGAGACTTTCGAATTTTCGTACTTCCATTACGAAATTGTGAATTTCCCCTTGGGATTAATAAAGTATCTATCTATCTATCTATCTATCTATCTATCTATCTATCTATCTATCTATCTATCTATCTATCTATCTATCTATCTATCTATCTATCTATCTATCTATCTATCTATCTATCTATCTATCTATCTATCTACCTCTAACCTGCTCTGCATGTGTACCGTGCCAACATTTTTGAATTCTTTACGACGTTCTACTTTGTCATCTACTCTTTGTCCTTTATTTCCGGCCCTGGGCATGGACTCGTCTCGCAAGACGTATAATTGTCTCTCCGAGAAAATCACGTCTCATCTACTTCCAAGATTTTTTTATAATAGACAGAAATACCTGCACAAACACAGCTCCGGCACAGTTCTTTCTTTCTTTCTTTCCACTCATCCAGATGAGTATTGTCCAGTTCATCTCCCATCTCCGACTCTCCTGGATGAGGCTGGTGGCTTCCTGTATGCCAGACCCAGGAGTACTTCTGATGTTACCAAACTACAGGTTGGAAGCACTTCTGGGTCAGGCATAAGTTCCTTAAAGTGGGGATGATTTGTCCCTGCAGCTCCCCCTGGCGGCACCCATGGAACACTACAGAGCAATTACCAGCCTGCTCTGCAGATATCCATGCAGGCAAGGTAGCACAGGAAGACTGCCACCTATTGTATCTGGGGTGCAAATAGTCCATGTGATTGGTCTCACCCTGTCCTTCCTTTAAACTGCCCTCCCGGCAGAGCAAGGGACCTTTAACAATTCCGGCTGGAAAACCAGCCCTTGCCTGATGTTCATTACAAGTGACATGAGGAAGGGTAGATTCCAAGAGGGAGAGCATATGCATTTAATCTAATAATGAGAATGACAGACACATTGGTGAAGGGAGAGCATTTTCATATGGCAGTAGGATTAAGCTTGGGCCACTATGTCGTATATTATCTGTCATTGCTAACAGTATTCTGAATGAAACTTTCCCAGAGGCATCAGGCTGAGAGAGAGAGAGCGCAGAAGTAAGCTGGTTTGTAATACTCCCTTAGGAGGACTAATCAACATATGCCAAGTACTTGACCCTCTGCTTGAGAGATAGAGTGGTTTTCAAGAGCTAACAAGAACACAGCAGAGTTTTTTCAGGCACAAAGGAGGTAGCAGTGTTATCTGTGATTTGGGGCATCTAGAAATAATACTGGACCTGAGTAATAAAACCCACCTAAAACTATTTGCCTGCTAAGTCTAGAGTGTGAAGGCATGATAGAACTAAAGCTCTCTGGAAGGAGGGAAAAGAGAAAGGGAGATATAGAAGGTTGAAAGGACTGTGTTTTTTTCCTTATTAATTTGAGATATTTGAACTCCTTGGCATTCTAGGTAAGAGAATATATCTGTAGCCATCAGTGAAAATCAATAATATTCATTGTAGTCTGTGTATTTAATAAGCTTTCAATTTGTAAAAAATTGCCCGTTATAAAATACTAGCTGAAGTACCAAGGTGTATTTGTATAATATCAATTTTCCTGCTCTCATGAGTCAATAATGTGTTCTTTTTGTTTATAAATGGACACCATAATTGATCTAACTCTTTGCTGTGTTGGAACCATGAACTATTTCCTGGTTTAGTTTGTGTTACGAAAAGATGCTTAATCCCATCTTTATAAATGGGATGGCTTGTTGAACAATGAATTCATGGACTGCACAAAGCATCTATAGTTGGAGGGCAGAGGACAGACTTTGCAGGAGATAGCACCAGTAGCGGTATTCGATAATGTTATAAAGATGATTCAAAGTTGATTTATTCAGCATGAATTTATAATTTCTACAAATCACAGCACTGCATTGGTATCAAAACCTACAAATATAACTGCTTCATTATAAAATGGATTTGAGTAAATGTTTACCATCAAGAAGCAGTAAAAGTCATTAATGCTATCCTCAGCTGTTCTCTTTTTTCCATATTCTGAACAGTGATTCAGCATATGCTAAAAAATCATGTTTCATATGATTCCATTGTGGCTTACAATTTATCTCACTGTTCAATAGTGTTGGCTTTTATAAAAATGTAACGTTTTGATTTAAAAAAAATGCACAATCAGTTCATTTCAGAGTTATTGTCATGCATTCACAGTGCAATGAAATCTTTATGTTTTGAACAACATAGAGCATGTCACCACTGCCTTTGTCCAGTGGCCCAAATCTCACAAGATAATAGGCAGTGACGAGTGAAACAGCCAAGTGGCCTTTTGCACTAAATTTCATTTTGCATGCAATTTCACAACCACAAAACTCACTATAAAGTGTGTTTTGGAGTTTCAAAGTTTTTAGATGGGTTGAAAGAAAGAACCGTTGCTCCTTAAAGTTTTGGCAAAACCATACACCCCTTTTGGAACTATACTATATATTTCTCAGAAAAGGCTTAAGATGAAAATAAATGGGTAAAAATAGTCTTTTGGAAAATCAACATGGCTGAGCACTACACAAGAACAGACAAAGTGACATACTCTTAGACAGAAGCTCAGCGAGACAATCTGTTATTAAAATTAGTTGAGAAGATAATACTTTACCTTTAGTCCTAGATGTTTGGGATGGTACAAAACTTTGTGTTTGCTGGTAAAAGAGCCCCAATGCACTCCTGCTGCCTGATGGGAATTGTAGTTACCATGTCAGCACAGTTTTTTTACATATTATATTTCTATTTAATATTGTTATGTTACATTGCTTGCTTTTCATTTTAATTTTATATTATTTGCTTTTATTTTCATTATTGTGGAGAAATGCTGAGATAGTTCTTTGTTTCCAGAGATTCCTAGCATATTGTACCAAATCTATATTATTTTAAATTTGCAAAACATATTACCAGACCCTTTCACTTGAAAACACTAACAGTGCTGAACCCTGAACATGTTGGAGCACCACAACCACTGAACTACTCAACGATGTGATATTTGAATTGTGGCCCTCCATAATCTTCCCTTTCAGCCTCCAGACTTCTATGGACTCCTCAACAGGTCCTGGAAAAAGGAAGTCAAGAGCTAACAGAGAGAAAGAAACAGAGTAATAGAGTCCTGCTCACTTTAACAACATTCACCCTGTTATTATTATTTTAGGGGGCCTCCCAGCAAGACCTGTTATGGACTGTATGCCCACATGCCTTTGCTTATTATTTATTCACCTTTTAAAAATGATTTTCTGTGTTATAATACTTGTGAGTTTATCTCATGTTAGTTTATGCCAAAGCTGAACGCCAAAACCGGATAGTTTAATTATGGCACCTCCCACCAGTTTACATTACCGTGTAATGACATCACTCTACAAATATGAATCCCATTTCTGTTTTATAAAATTGGCCCTGGAACCCCCTAGAGCAGGGGTGGGCAATTATTTTTCCAAATTGGCCAGATGAGAAATTGGAATGGTTTTAGAGGGCCGGAATATATATATACTGAATATACGGAATATATACTGTGGTACCCGCATGGGGGTGGTACCCAGCCGGGACCCCCCAGAAGACCAGAGGAGGGCTTGTGCCTCCTCCAGACCTCGAGGGGGCAACTGCCCTGGGGGCCATGGGTACAGAGCTGGGAAGCTCGACCCTGTAGGGGCCCGTGGTCACCACCAGGGGGACCCCAATACCTGGAGGACCCTGGACCTCAGCACTTCTGCCACACCTGGAAGTGCTGGGGGGAAGAGGAACAGAAACACCTGGAGTGCTTCCGGGGATACAGCCGGCACTTCCGCCACACTGGGGCGTGTCGGTGGGAGATTGCCGGGGACACACCTGGAGCACATCTGGGTGCTTATTTAAAGGGGCCGCCTTCCTTCAGAGGATGACTTGAGTCGGGAGCATAGAGAGGACGAGGTCTCTGGAGGAGAGAAGGAGGCGGTCTGAAGAAAAGAGAGAGAAGGCATTGTGTTGGCCTGGACTGTGGGGTATTGGGATCTGTGAGTGAATTATTGGATTATGGAGTACCTCAATAAACGTGTGTGGGGTAATACAAACGTGTCTGCCTGTCTGTGTCCGGGTCAAGTTCCACAATACTTAATACCTATAATATTCTTAATTAATTTCCAATATATATGATATCCCACTATAAGAAACAGTAAATGTAATATTACAATGAGAAAATGTAGAAGATATAACATTTTATTTAATGATCAATCACAAACAGTTTAGAAAATTTCAACTTTTGCAATGTTTAAAAAAACTAGAATCACAAGTTAATGTAAAACAGCAGCATCAACTTACAGTAAACCAAACATGTCAAACAATACAATCAAACAAGTGTGGAGCACAGAATTATTGTACTATTTGAGGAACATTTATAAAAACAATTTAGAAAATGTGCATTTTTTGCAGCATTTAAAAAATAGCATCATAAATTTATTAACTAGTTTTCAAAGACCAACATCACATTAATTTACGTCAGTTCTTTTGGTGTTCAGTGAGAGATATCTAGCCTGTTTTGGGCTTGAACAAGTGCATTGAAGTCAGGTTGAATATCTGAGGTGGATATACGAAGGACAGCACACAAGTGATCATCACTGAGAGAGGATCTATATCTGGATTTGTTAAACTTCATCACTGAGAATGTTTGTTCACAGATGTAGGTAGATCCAAAGAGAAGCAACATCCTCTGAGCATGTCTTCTCAAGTGTGGGAAGATTTCCTCTTTGAGAGAGGAATAAAACTCTACCAGTGATACTGATTTAAAATGCTCGGCCAGTAGATTATCAGACTGCAGATCAATGAGTTCAAGCTGGGCATCACTGGGTGCATTATCCACACTATAAGTAAAGGGAGAAGAAATCATGTGTATTTCACTCTCAACTGTTTTGAAGTCTTCAAATCTTCTTGAAAACTCACCATGCAGTGCCCCTAACATGGATGAATACTTGTGGAGGTGATCGGCTGATAGTGTGACTTCTTTCAGTGTTGGCATGTGAGTGAGAATGCTGCTCTCTAATTGACTTGAAAGAAACTTCAACTTCTCATGAAAGCTGTCACCAAGCTGTACATTTCATGTGCAAAGAGGCCCTTGCCTTACAGTTTGGTGTTTAGTTCATTCATTAATGCAGTCACATCAACAGCAAAGGCCAGATCTGCAATCCAGTGTGTATCTGAGAGCTCTAGAATGTCCTTGTCTTTCTTTTCACAAAACTCCTGAATCTCTGCTCTCAGGTCCCTTACTCTTTTAAGCACCTTGCCAAGGCTGAGCCATCTCACAGCTGTCTGGTAGCCTGTGTCACTGTGTTCACTTTCATGCTCCTCTAACAGAGAAACAAACTGTCTGTGATTCAGTGCTCTTGCCCTGATGAAATTAACTATTTTAGTTACAACAACATGGCTAATTTTTAGCACTGACTTGCACAACATCTCCTGATGAATGATACAATGCAAAAATATCAATTTCTGTTCTGGGTTAATTTCAGTCACTTTATCTTGCATCCGCCTCAAAAGTCCAACATTTTTCCCCGTCAGATTTGGACAGCCATCGGTTGTAACACTTACCAGTTTGTCCCATTTTAGTCCCTGCGTGTCCATGGATGCATTTACTTCTGTGAACAAATCACTCCCCGTTGTAGTCCCTTTCATTGGCCGCATAGCTGCCAGCTCCTCCGTCATCTCAAAGTCTTTCGTTAATCCACATACAAAGATAAGTAACTGGGCTGTATCACGGACATCACAGCTCTCGTCCAGAGCCAAGGAAAACAAGACAAAATTGAAGCTCCAAATTCCCCGCGATGTTCTCAACTTGCCTCGTTGTGGTGCGCCTCAAGAGAGACACATTTGCAAATGCGACTTTTTTCTCAGGGCATATTAGCGCTGATGACTCCACCAAACAGTCTTTGATAAACTCTCCATTAGAGAATGGCTTACCGTATCTTGCTATTTTGTGGGATATTACAAAGCTGGTCATGACTGCTGCATCCCTGGATGAGTGGAGCTTTGTAAAAAAATCCTTGTTGCTTTTGCAGTTTAGCTAGCAAATCTTCCGATGCTCATCCCCGCTCTGCATCACTGAAATTCTTGTATATTTCTCCATGTTTACTCTCGTAATGGTGATTCAAATTGTATTCCTTAAGCACTGCTATATGTTCTCCACACACTAAGCACACAGCTTTACCTTTGATTTCAGCAAATAAATATTTAGCAGTCCACGCCTTGTTAAAAACTCTACATTCTGCGTCAATTTTTCTTTTTTTAACATTCACTGACGTGCATAAGCACACTGATAATTAAGAAAAATAATAGTGGCCTTCAAAATAAAAGCCGTGTAATTGTATTTCGTGCACCTATCACTAAGTAATAGATGTTGCTACACTTTTACTACGAACTCACATGGGCCAGTCAAAGGTAGTCAGCGGGCCGGATGTGGCCCGCCGGCCGTAAAATGCCCAGGTCTGCCCTAGAGGTTTATTTTCTGCTCTCCCATTACCTGGAGTTTTTGGATTCCTCCCCAAATTGACCATGTGACAATAGGATTTCTGCTCTGTCCTGTAGCATTATGACTATTAAATACTTAAAAACTTTGTTTAGTTAAAAGTAATTTAAGTTATGCTTAGACTTTCACATTTCATTTACTTATTTATTTTCATTTTGTATGTATGTTGTGGAGAGCAGCCCTGACACAGACAGGCAGACACCGATGGCTCAAAACCACACACACATTTATTATACATTTTCTATTTACAAGTGCTGCGGTGGGTTGGCACCCTGCCCGGGATTGGTTCCTGCCTTGTGCCCTGTGTTGGCTGGGATTGGCTCCAGCAGACTCCCGTGACCCTGTGTTCGGATTAAGCGGGTTGGAAAATGGATGGATGGATGGATATTTACAAGTGTATCACACAACCCAGTGCCCCTGCACCAAGCACCCTCAGTCCAGGCCTCTCACAATGCCTCTCTCTCTTCACCGCCTCCACTCCTCTCCTCCGAGCTCTGTCCACTTCCTCCTGACTCCAGCTTATGAATGGAGGGAGGCGGCCCCTTTTATGTCCATCTGGACATGCTCCAGGTGCCTCCCGATGAGCTTCCTGTGGCACTTCCTGGTGTGGCAGAAGTGCCACACGAGCACCCGGAAGCACTCCGGGTGTCCCTGGTTTTCCTTCCGCCAGCACCTCCGGATGTGGCGGAAGTGCTGACGTCCAGGGCTTTTCAGGCATCTGAGCGCCCCCTGGCGGTGACAATGGGCCCCTATAGGATTGAGCTTCCATGCTCTGTTCCCGTGGTCCCCATACCAACCAGGGCGGCTGCCCTTTCATGGTCCGGAGGAGGCACAGTCCCTCCTCCGGTCCTTCTAGGTGTCCCGGCTGGGTGCCGCCCCCAGCCGCTCGCCACATTGTATGTATGCATGTATGTGTGTATGAATTTAGTTATTGTTATGCTATTTATATATTTTATATTTTATACTTTTATATTTGTTGTAATTGTAATTCTTTCTTTTGCTTCTTGTAAAGCACTTTGAACTACACATTCTTTATTAAAAGATGCTATATGAATAAATGTTGGTGGAATACGGTGTCACATGCGCTTAGGGGACACCCAAAGGGTCCAAATCAGGGCAACAAAACATTACAAAAGGGGTTAGTGATGAGTATTAATGCTTTCTCTCTTTCTCCCTACAGATCTGCAGAAGAATAACCAGTTTCCTCACTTCCGTCCCGTCCTGATGACCTCACCCTACTTCCTGCCGGCTTAATATAAAAACGAGTTTATTTACTTTTTATTTGTCCCCAAATTTTTGTTTTGCCTGCCTCAAATCTGTTACAACAGTAAGTGTGAAAATCCATTAGTAGCGCACACATACAAGGTACAGTATTAACCACTTTGTTTTTATTGTCTAAAGTCATCAATTCCAAAATTGCACTGAAGATTCTCCCAAATCTGTCTCCCAAATCCCAGTTCCCTGTGTTGGGCTCTTAGCTAGGAGATGGCGTTCTGATATTTAGACAAGTGGCTGTGTGTTAAAGTCAGCAGAATGTAACATATTCATGGCACAGCTTGTTATTTTCTAATAAAATGTGATCTGCTCACCACTTCCCTCTTACCTGGTGTTGAGGACACACACAGAGCCCGAGGATTATTATGAGCAAGAACTGACTGATAGATGATAAGAAGGCAATAAATTGTACTCAAAGGGGTTAGCGAAGGTCAAAATACCAGAAGACAAAAGGAGTTGAAGGAAAACAAAAGGCAAAACAAAACCGTAAGTCAAATGTTGAAGAGTTAAAAACCCAAGTCTGGGGTCTGCTTGCTTTAAAGCTAACTAGCACTTACAAGAATGAGATATTTTGCATCCACCAAGGGATAACTGATATGCAAACGGCAGGATATTTATATATTAACTTTCTATGATGTCATGGTGAAATGATCAATACCTAAGGCATGAAATAAATAAAGAAAATCAAAATGATAAGTAAAAAAGTACTTTTAATTTCAATCCAAGTTGCAAAACAAACACCAGAAATAGATTCTACAGTGTATAAAAACCCATATAACTCAATCATAAAAATGCAGAAATGTATATATACTTCACCCAGCCCTACTATTGCTGGGCACCTCTGCATTAAGGTACCTTAAGCTACGTTTTGTGTCTAAACTTTTTACATTATTTTTAAAAACATGTAAATAAACGTGCATTAGTGTGCCCTATGACAGGGAGACATGGCTTCTAGGACTAGCTCCTGTCTGGCATATATTGCTGCTTTGCAGTGAATTGTTAATTTGTCTTTACCTTGCACTGCTTGAGTGAGCGTGCAGAGTTTTTGACTCTGATGTGATTTCATACCATTCCATTTCATTTTGCATTTTCATCTGTGTCTGTAGTGCGTATATGGTGAGCCAATGCTGTATACTAAGGTAAAAACATAGTTCATAGAAAACTGATGGATTCTGCAATAGTGGTTTTAATACCAATTTTAAATATATGCTATCAAGCATACCAGAATAATTTAATAGTTGGAAAATCCACCACAGAAAATGAATTGAGTGATTTTGTCAAAAATGAATAATTTTATGTGAGTGTTTAAATTTCATATTGCATCAAAGCTTCATTCAATGATGCTCTGCATACTTTGAACACATTACAAAATATAGGCATGGCGTAACATTGAGGTGCGCATGAGGACTGAGCTCAGTAGGTAGGTTTAAATTTCAGGGGTTCAGTGGCCAAAGACTATTTTAGTAGAATTGTGCAAAAGGCTGAAAACAGGCCTGGATGGGCTAATCCATCACAGGACCCACTCTCACTCACTTACACACATAAACACACACACACACACCACAATTTGCAATTGCCAATAAACATAAATAAATTTTAAAAATGTTCCTTCTTTGCTTGAGCATATCTAGCCATTGCATTTTATATGAAATTGGACTTGAAAATCAGATAGATGTTAGGAAATAACAGAAGTGAAAGGCAAACCTTATACAGCGAATGACCATTATGAATATCAGGTGAAAGTGGTACTCAAGTGGTAAATTATAAGGTGACAAGATTTTCAAAGTCCAAACCTGGACACTTGTGTAGCATGTGCACCCATGCATAAAGCCTTTCTTCGTTCGTTGGATAGCTGAGTTATCTCATCATCATCAGTAGTACTAGGGTGTTGAACTGTGTTAGCCATTATGAATGTAGAGAAAAGCCAAGCAAAATGACACCTTTTATTGACTAACTAAAAAGATTACAATATGCAAGCTTTCGAGGCAACTCAGGCATCTTGCCTGAAGAAGGGTCCTGAGTTGCCTCAAAAGCTTGCATATTGTAATCTTTTTAGTTAGCCAATAAAAGGTGTCATTTTGCTTGGTTCATCATCATCAGAGAGAGATATGGGCAAGGGAAAAAACAAACACTTTCACAAATGAACATCTATGATAACACACAGTAGTCCTCTACTTTTGAATGCTTCTTGGTCCTTGCCACAATGCTATTCAAATTCAACACAAGTTCTTAATCATTCTTTTCCCCTCTGGAGTTTCTAGCACTGTATTATATTACTATGAAGAAAGGACGAGGCGTGCCATGCTGTTCTAAATAAATTGTGAGGATGGACATTTTGATATTCTTCAGTTATTTATCGGGATACATAGCCTGTAAATTATACTGACTGAAATAGTAAGTCATTGTAAAGTGTACAGATAATGGTACTCTGAGGCTGGTTTCGTGTAAGGTTAATTCTGAGTAAACATTTATTTATAATTCTACATAACATCACAGGTTAAATCATTAATACATAACCTTTTGTTTCCCTTCCTTGCATTTTAAGTTTTTATGGTTAGGAAGATCATTTATTTTACGCTTTACATCTTAAAGGATAGCAAGGCCTGGGCTGCTGTGCACTAGTTCTCTTTGGCTAGCGCTCAAGCGGCTTGGAAGACTTCATAAAGCAGAAACAGTTTTCTAATATAAAGGCACCATAAGCACCTTACTGGACTAGCCACCAAAATATTGCAGTCCTGCGCATGCTCAAGCAGCCAGTAACAGCGACTTCCTACACATGTTACTGGTGCTTCATTAACTTGTATTGGGAATCTGTTTTGATATCCTAGCAGCTACTGGAGACGAATTAGAGTAAATAAACAAGTTGGTGTAACTACTGTCAGGGTGGAATTGAAACAATAAACTTATTTGAAGTTGAATTCACACAGAATGTTTCTTCGTTTTAAGATAGATGAGTTAGCAGATCCGTTAATGCTTTTTATTGGAAGTTTTTGAAATTTTAAAACTGTGTACAGCATGAAAATGGAACTGTCTTGACAAATTTCCTTGAAGAATAAATTTGCCACATTCCAAGAAAATTCATCCATGGTGGTTCTTTCATGTGGACAGACAGACAGACACGGTTAATGCAATAGGTGCTTTGCACATTATCTGTGAACACACTAAAAAACTGTCATACATGTGGAAACTATTTTGCTTCTGTAGTCGAGATTCGAAGTGTTTTATGTTGATTCTGTACCAAACTCAGAATCGTAGCATATCTAACAGTTCCATTCAGACTCATTCCAAAGGCTATCAGTAAATAATACATATCTATCGCAAAAACTACCATTTCACAATCAAACACTAAATCCTCTCAAAAATCATTCAGAGGCTGTTTATCTTTTAAATGTGTGTCAGATTAAAATATTAAAATCTCTTTTGCTTTGGGAAGTGAACTATAAGGCCCTAGAGGCTCTGAGAGGGTCACACCACTTTCTCCATACTCCAACGAGTTCTTTTATGTATTCTCCATTATATAAATATCTCTGTATATATAAAATCCAGTGTCTGTCTGTATGTCTGTCCACTTTTCACGAGAGAACTACTTAACGGATTTAGATCGGGTTTTTTTCTAGAATTTGCTTGAACATTCCGGTTGATTTTGTGACTTCTTTCATAGCACTAAGAATCATAGGTCGCTTGCAGGAGCGGTATATTCTCACTAATCCGAGACAGGGGCTACAGGTCGAGGGGAGGGTGAAGTGTGACATCAGGAGTGGGGATTCGGTCTACCTCTGTGTTTTGGAGTGTACCTTGCCTCTGCTTAGCTAGCGATACTTTTTTGTTTATTGATTTTTAACGTTTGTCCTGTTTCAATACTATGTGGGCGGCGCCACAGGGGACAGCTAGTATAAATAACAAAGTGAACATCAGTGCTCACCAGACAGAAGTATACAGAGTATAAATAGCTCAGGTAACACAAGCACTACGCGGGTCATGCAGTCGTAACATTGTTGCCTCACACTCTGATTTTTGCCATCTCTCTTTAACTAGTTACTTTGTTAGTTTCGTCTTTCTTGTTTAGACCTTAACTTTGGCTTGACAATGACAATGATTGATCTCCTGGATGACCACCATAAAAATATTGTTTGCACCTATCCTTAAAGGTGTCAAAAGAGAAACTCATGAGTGACCCAGAAATGAAATCATAACATAAGAAGATAATAGATTTAAAGAAAAGTTGCTGATTTAACCTCAGCCTTTTAGAACTTTGTTAAAAAATGTAATAGACTAAGAATCAAGTTGAATCTGAAGCCCATGCTTTCCTCCACAAATTCCACCACCAATCTAACCCGTAGTTCTTAGAAGATCAGAAATGCAAAAGGTTCATAAATCAGTGTTACCTGATCTTTGACTAGCAACCTCGTACTTATGACACAGACTGAGGAAAATAGCATGCATTGTATTCCAGTTATATTATAAGTTCCTTAAATGGACATCTCTGTGATTCAAATCATCCTATCTTAGAAGTCTTTTTGCCTAACTTCAAAGCTATCTTTGACTCCACCCCTTACCCTTGAGCATCATGAAGTAACCACTAATCAGTTACTGAATTTCAGTCAGGTAAAGCAATTAATTAGGCATTTTGAAAGAGCCATTGTGACTACATTCATCTCAGAAGAAACCACTGAACTTATGGAAGGCCAGTGTGAGAGCCAAAGAACATCAGAAGATCGCCCAAAGAAAACTTTATTTTTATTGTGAGAATTCGGAACATGTAGCTGCTAGCTGACCAAAGCTTCCAGGAATCTGAAGTGCTCATCTTACTTGAGAGTTGGTAGGGTAGGCATTTGTTACCAAGTATTAGTGGATTCAGAAGTTCAAAACATTACTCCACCATAGCCATGAATGTCCTTTGATGGAATGCAGTTGAGGAATGCAGACAGCTTCAAACAGTTCAGCAGTACTACTGCAAATGATTGATCCCTTGAAAAAAAAAATCCATTGAGGATCCTGAAAGCCAGCTAAGCTGGGTCAAAGATAAACAGCACAGAAATGTTACCTTCCCCACTAAGCTGAAACTGTGTAATGCTGTGGTCCTTATCTCTTTACTTCATAGATACGAAATTTGGACACTGTATCGCAGGCACATCAAACAGTTTGAGCAGTTCCATCAGAACTGCTTGGGGTCTATCATGCAGTTACACTGGTAGGACAAGATCACAAACCAGGATATCTCTGGCAGAGCTAGAATCACTGACGTTTTGATGGACCCGCCATGTTATCCACAACTGTAAGCAGCTGTTTTACAACAAGCTTGCACAAGGCAGCTGTAATCAGGGCTGAACAAAACTGAGGTTTTGTGGTACAGGCATACCTCAAATGAGCAGATCCCTGCCATACTCTGCTTGCTACTGACAGGATGCTTTGATTGATCCCTGACAAAAAAAATCCTTGCTTTGAGGCTAATAACTGACTAGTAACTAGCAGCTGCCTAAGAATGTCAATACAGATACAAGTCTGTGTTTGCTCTGGCTAGTAGTATACCTTGCCATACCACATGTGTGTCCAACTTTGGCCTCAGAAGCCACACACATGTCTATAAATGACAATACAAAGAAGTGCCTTCCTTGACTCTCAAGAGACAACCAAAGAGATGTGCACACTAAAATGTCTATTTGCATACTTTTATCGTAGTCATTGAACAACCTTCTACACTGTGATGTGCAGATATTATTAGACAAATTTACAATGTATAATCACAACTGCCAATTGAGTGGATAGCTTATCAGTTTTAATGTATATTTAGATACAAATGTGTATGCCTTATCTGAATGTTGGAAAGAAATACACTATGTTAAAGTTCACATGCCTGAAGATAAATCTGTCTAATCCCATTCTATACTTATATTCAATAACTGTCCCAGATACGAAATTGCTACTGGAAAAACACAACTTAGAAAAAACAGCATTATATTTTTAACTTATTTTTGTGATTATAGATAAACAATCTCCACCAGATCTAAAACAAGACATGGCTAATGACTTTCCCTTTCACTATATCATTACTATTATTTAATACTTTAATATTATTGCTACTGTAGATTGTTACATATGCTTGCATAATAAACCATTTCAAATCCAGATAACAGATATTTATATCAGATTGTGTCATACAATTTTAGTCATAATTATCTATGGCTTTTTATCTTTGCCAGAATCTACATTGTGCAAAAAAAGGTTGCTTTCCTGAGCAAACGGTATTTTGAGCATATGTGAGAAAAACCAACTACATCACTTAAACTTTGTAGGTGTATTATGCCAAGTAAAAAGCTTATATACGATGCTTATAAAAAGTATTCACCCCCTTGGAAGTTTTCACTTTCTACTGACATTGAACACAGCATTGAATCACAGTATTTTTAATTTGTTATTGTGCTTTATATTTGTAATTAATTTAGATCACTTTGCAGAGATTGATTTTCACTTTGACATTAGAAGGTCCTTTTCTGTTGATCAGTGTATAAAAAAATTAAGTCCATTGTGATTCAATGTTTTATAACAAGGTTAATAAGGTTAGGTACAGGGGACAAACAAAAAATGTATTTTTAAATTAAAATCTATGTATTTTTGTACTGTCTTCCTTGTAAGGTGTAGTTTAAAAAGATGTGTTGTAGTGAAAGGGAATTGGGCACCTTGTTATGACATCATATTTCTGCTTCCTGTCTGCACCCGAAGTGAAGTGCTGTTTTCCAATTGTAATCACATTATAATATCCCTCATGGTGTGAAAGAAACCCTATTAGGAAACAAGACAGTGTGAGATATTTCCAATCAGAGATTTAGAAAACATACATTCAATAGTTTCTAACTGGCCTGCCATGAATGAATCTGAGTTACTTCAGGCACAAATTGAAGACAACTGACATTCTCCATCTTTGAAGGTAGTGTTATCATGATATGATTTTGAAATTACATTTTTCTGGGATTATTTTCTCTTCAATATTAAGGGTTTTGTTATCAGCTCTGTTTATTTCTCCTATTAGTTTTTTGGGATTCTGTTGATTTAATGGTTCTAACAACATTTTGTGTCTTTTAACGATGAAATTATTTTTTCTTATGGATACTACCATTTTGAGCTGTTTTGATGTAGTGGTTGCAATGGGCGATAGCCACGGTCAAGCTGTGACTGTCATTGTGTGTCAGGAGTATAAATGTCAGCTACATATGCTCTCTTTTTTCCAAGATTCGATAACAAACTTTTTCTTGTTAGTTTGAACTTTCTTGTTTGCTTTTCTGGTTTAATATAACCATTGTTTTGTTCTCTCACTTAAGATTATTGCTTATGACCCTCAGTTGTTGTGCAAAACTGGAAAGACTCTTGGTAAAACAATCTCTAGGCTTGGCTTTTAAGAACTTTTATTCTTCTGGTCATTGACTCTTTTTTACTTGTCCCTCTACTTACTTACTTGTCCACAGGCAATAACATTTGCTGCTGTTTGACAGGGTCAGTTTTTACCCTTTTTACTCACTTTCTGATTTATACTGTAAAAATGATCAGATATTTATATTTTCACCAATTATTAGGCTAGCAGTAATTTTTATGTAATTTTTTTAAGTCTGCATCAGTGTTGCGTATGTGTTGTATGTTGTTCTTCTATTTACTGGAACAGCTAAAACACCATTTACTACAGCAGGTGTACTGGAGGTCCACAGTGGGTGCAGGTTTCACTATTTCATTATTTCAACCAGTTTCGTAAGTAGAAGCCAGCCCTAGAAGATGATAAAATTTGGTATTTCATTTTATGGCTTGTTAGTGCTTTCATTCTTTCAAGACAAATCTTATCACATTGTAGATTTTTCTTTTTCTGAAAACATTATCCATATGTTTTTTGGCCCAGAATGGATTTGTACCTCATAGTTTTTCTCTCATATATTTCAAAACATTGTATTAGCACAGATACTTCATGATGTGAGTTAAGTAAAAGGAAACTCAGAAAATATATTGGTTCAGGATCTAATTAAAAATTTGATTAAAGGAAAAAACTGCAGCCACTGCAGACCTCCAAGACTGAAGGTAATTACCTTTGATTTGCGGTATTTAGTAACAAATGGAAGACACAACTGGTATAATAAACAATGTGCTGAACACTTACGCTGATATTAGCATGGTGGACTAGCTTGATGATTACATTTAGTAATACTCATTAGGCAGACCAAAAACATCAGTGGCATATGTTGGGAGAAACAAAATAGGACCAGGGGCCTCATGTATAAATGGTGTGTATGCACAAAAATGTTGCGTAAGCCCATATCCATGCTCACATCGCGATGTATAAAACCTAAACTTGCCGTAAAGCCACGCACATTTTCACGCCGGCTAAATGCTTGGCGTACGCAACTTCTCCTCTCGATTTTGCAAACTGCCGGCACCCAGTGTCAAAGCAGTGCTTTTCTTCCAGTGTGGTTTCACTTTCTTATTTAGATCCACATCCCTGATGCAGCTTTATCAAATACACTGAAATTAACCGCATATTGTTTATTAGTTTAAGGCATCTGATTGTAATTAACCTGTAACAATATAATGGTTCACGGAATGCCCAAACTATTCCAAATACCATAGCTGCTTTAGCGTTGTTTCTCTCAATACACCCCTCTGAATATTTATATCACTGTATCTGAGTGTAGAATTACAGCTCTACAGCAGCTGATCGGAAAGAGAATTATCGTTATACAGCATCAAGCACACACTGCCTCAGCCATGCGCACAGTCAAACGGAAAAATGCTTCAGAGCCTTTCCTGTACAGACCTCGCGGTTCAGAAACAGTTTCATCCTAAGAACTATAAACACAATCAATCAGTCCATCAAGTGCTTCTTGTAGAACTGTTTGTACTTATTAGTACAATCACCTCACTGTAAACTTGTGATAGTTATAATATTGCACAACCTGCGAAACTTTATAAAGAGCATATTTACATATGATGACGATATAATTTCTAAGATGAAATGCAATAAAATATTTTTATTACATTATACAGATAACATGTTAACATCATTTAAATAATCTATATTGTTAATAATTAAACATGTAAGGACACTTTGGTACAGCGCTTGCTAGTTCAGGGATTGTTCCTGCCTCGCGCTGTATGCTTTCTGGGACTGGCGTGACCCTGGATGGATAGATGGATGGAATAATTAAACATGTACTACGAAGATATTTCAATGTTCCTTAAAAGTTTTGACGACTCGTGTTCTAAGCTTACAGATGGCTTAACATCTATTACAGAGCTGATTGTGTGGAGATACTGTAGGTTACTTGGAGAAAGAAAAGGAGGAACAGGAATTGAATGTTTGAAAGAAACAGTACTGCTGCAATAAATTATTTCATCTAAGGTCGCGCACGGCGCAGCAAGCATCTTGCGGGAGGCAGGAACAATCTCTGGATGTGGCGCCAGCTTGTCACTTATTACTGCGCCACCGTGTTCCCATATTTAATAACATGCTTTAACTCCTATCATCATGAAAATGATATCAAGTATACATCTCAGTATTTAAATTATTCAGAGAGCTGTAATATCACAAATGTAATGGATTCTGTGTCCTGTCGGAGGAAGAGAAAGCCCATTAAAGAAGCACATAGTGATTCACACACACAGAGCACATAGAAGAACACATACAGTGCATCCGGGAAATATTCACAGTGCATCACTTTTTCCACATTTTGTTATGTTACAGCCTTATTCCAAAATGAATTAAATTCATTTTTTTCCTCAGAATTCTACACACAACACCCCATAATGACAATGTGAAAAAAGTTTACTTGAGGTTTTTGCAAATTTATTAAAAATAAAAAAAAACTGAGAAATCACATATACATAAGTATTCACAGCCTTTGCTCAATACTTTGTCGATGAACCTTTGGCAGCAATTACAGCCTCAAGTCTTGTTGAATATGATGCCACAAGCTTGGCACACCTATCCTTGACCAGTTTCGCCCATTCCTCTTTGCAGCACCTCTCAAGCTCCATCAGGTTGGATGGGAAGCGTCGGTGCACAGCCATTTTAAGATCTCTCCAGAGATGTTCAATCGGATTCAAGTCTGGGCTCTGGCTGGGCCACTCAAGGACATTCACAGATTTGTCCTGAAGCCACTCCTTTGACATCTTGGCTGTGTGCTTAGGGTCGTTGTCCTGCTGAAAGATGAACCGTCGCCCCAGTCTGAGGTCAAGAGAGCAGGTTTTCATCCAGTATGTCTCTGTACATTGCTGCAGTCATCTTTCCCTTTATCCTGACTAGTCTCCCAGTCCCTGCAGCTGAAAAACATCCCCACAGCATGATGCTGACACCACCATGCTTCACTGTAGGGATGGTATTGGCCTGGTGATGAGCAGTGCCTGGTTTCCTCCAAACGTGACACCTGGCATTCACACCAAAGAGTTCAATCTTTGTCTCATCAGACCAGAGAATTTTCTTTCTCATGTTCTGAGAGTCCTTCAAATGCCTTTTGGCAAACTCCAGGCGGGCTGCCATGTGCCTTTTACTAGGGAGTGGCTTCCGTCTGGCCACTCTACCATACAGGCCTGATTGGTAGATTGCTGCAGAGATGGTTGTCCTTCTGGAAGGTTCTCCTCTCTCCACAGAGGACCTCTGGAGCTCTGACAGAGTGACCATTGGGTTCTTGGTCATCTCCCTGACTAAGGCCCTTCACCCCCGATCGCTCAGTTTAGATGGCCGGCCAGCTCTAGGAAGAGTCCTGGTGGTTTCAAACTTCTTCCACTTACAGATGATGGAGGCCACTGTGCTCAATAGGACCTTCAAAGCAGCAGAAATGTTTCTATAACCTTCCCCAGATTTGTGCCTCGAGACAATCCTGTCTCGGAGGTCTACAGACAATTCCTTTGACTTCATGCTTGGTTTGTGCTCTGACATGAATTGTCAACTGTGGGACCTTATATAGACAGGTGTGTGCCTTTCCAAATCATGTCCAATCAACTGAATTTACCACAGGTGGACTCCAATTAAGCTGCAGAAACATCTCAAGGATGATCAGGGGAAACAGGATGCACCTGAGCTCAATTTTGAGCTTCATGGCAAAGGCTGTGAATACTTATGTACATATGCTTCCTCAATTTGTTTATTTTTAATAAATTTGCAAAAACCTCAAGTAAACTTTTTTCACGTTGTCATTATGGGGTGTTGTGTGTAGAATTCTGAGGAAAAAAATGAATTTAATCCATTTTGGAATAAGGTTGTAACATAACAAAATGTGGAAAAAGTGATGTGCTGTGAATACTTTCCGGATGCACTGTACAATACAAAGCATTTAACGTGCTATTTTAGTTACAATGGGATTTGAGGAACTAGTAAATTAAACGATTTAAAGATGAAGTTTATGATGTTCTACTTTAATGACAAAATAAACTACGTGATTAAAGTGGAAATTTCGGGATTAAAGTTGACATTTTGACCTTTTTTTCCACTGTGTGCCTATTTTTTTTCTTTTCTCTGTACCCTAATAAGCTTTCATATGACACTCAGATGGTGGGCTACGACTTGCCTTTTCACAGCAACTTTGATATCTAACAACTTTTTTATTTCGGGCACTGTGTGACTTTGTGAACTTGAGCTTTCGAGTTTCTCAACTTCCTTTTGTTGTTTATACCACTGTTTAAACCAACAAATAGTAAGTTTTTCCTTGCCTCCACTTGCTTTTCGCTGAAATTCTTCGATTTTCCCCCGTGCTTTTGCCATTGCCTTTTCACAGAACGCTGAGCTTAAGGGCTATTTATATTGATTTCCATATTCAAAGAGGCGAAATTCTAGGAGGAGTTTGGGAGTGGCGGTAGGCACGTGCGTTACTTTTCACACTGACTGGGATTTATGGAGCGGAAGAATGTGAAAGTTGGCGAAAGCACAGATTTATGCATCTGGATTTTTTTGTGCGTACGCACATTTCCACCTTGGTCCATACACCATGTTTTAGTGTGAATTCTACGTGTGGCGTTATGCACGAGGACCCTGGAGATGCCCCTGGAGATGAAAGAAAAACCAAGGTCCAAAACATGCAAGGGGTCAAAATCCAGAAGTGCAAATTAAAGTAAATGTACCAAAATGTTGATCGGGAAATTATCAAAAAAAAATAGGCAAAAATCCAACCATCCTAAAATCTTTTTGAAATAATGGCATACACTGCAAATATTTGTTTTGATAGCTACAAACTTGGATATTAAGAGCACCATCTTATATACGTAGATTGAGGCAATGACATAACATATAACGTTATGCCTCCAAGGCACAGCAATGGGCATTGAGACCGTAAACAGCTTGACTATAAAGCAGCACAGAAATGTAATAAAATAAAGATTAAAGTATTAGCATTTTGAATTTTATTTTTAATTTACAAACTAATTACAGAATCTGAATCAAACATTTAAAATACACAGCATGTTTTCTTTTTGTCCAGGGTTGGTTTCTTTCCTGACACCCAATGTCTCTTATGTGGGCTCACCCTCTCAAACCTATAATTGAATTAAGCATGCTTGGAAAAGACGAATGGACTGATCTTCTTTTCTTTATAATGATTCTCTTCGATGTTTGGTTTTTTTTAGAAGTCTTTTGCTTTCTTACCTTAGCCATTATTCAAAACAGAATTTTCATTGGATATTTTTATTAGCATGTCCTTTAATTCATACATTAATGTATTTTGTTGCAAGCTTGCTTTTAGAACTTTGTAAAACATGCAAATTGAATAAAAAAATTGAGCTCAGAGTAAAATACATGTATGCAAGGGATTTCTTAATAGTTAATTGTTTTTGCATTTGTATTTCCTTGCATGGCTTATATTATAAACTGTTTTGTCTTTCAAAACTAGATTTTACTCAGACAGAATTTCTCTTGGCAATATTTTTTCCTGTTGTGTGTACTTTTATTAATGATTTGAGCATTTTCTCACATGCTTTTTAAAAAGATTTGTTTTGAACAAATAGGCATGAAAAAGCTTTTTTTGTCATGTGGGTGTTTATAATTCTGCCATATCATGTAAAAGGGAATTTTATTAATCTCTGTCTTTCCTGAAAAAAGAGCTTGGGCTGTAAAACTTAATTTATTTTTAAAAAGATGAAATTGGGTGTTTCTTTTTGTGGAAAAGTCTTAAATATCTGGCAGGGGTGTGCATTTTGAGACGCTTTTCATTCCTAAAAAAAATTGCTAAGGTGCTCTCTAGTAGTGTACCAACATGCCCCACACTTGAACCTCAAATTCAATTCTCCTGTCGATCAAATTTAATTTAGTTATCAAGATTGAAGGAAAAGTATAGACCAAATATACCTATGATATTTAACTTAGAATATTTATTTATATAGGTAAAATATTTAACTTTTAATTGATTGTAAAAGAATTTCAACTAGAAGAGACTAATTGCAGATTCAGTCTTGTATATCTGTTATCATCCACTTGACGCTCAGAATGTTTGGACAATCTTTGAAAATTGCTGGAATCAATTTGGACACAGCCTGTTTCTCACATGGACAACTTTATGTGGCATGTTCAAGGGTAGGAAGTCCTAAGAACCTTTATATACAGTATTGGCTAAAGATGTAAAAACTAAAAACATTGTATATAACAGGGCACTTCAGTAAACAATATAAGCTCATTAATGAGTCTTCATTGATTGTTAATTTATTTTTATTTTTAAAGTTGTGTTTTGGGCGGCACGGTGGCACAGTGGTAGCACTGCTGCCTCGTAGTAAGAAGACCTGGGTTCGCTTCCCAGGTCCTCCCAGCGTGGAGTTTGCATGTTCTCACCATGTCTGCGTGGGTTTCCTCCGGGTGCTCCGGTTTCCTCCCACAGTCCAAAGACATGCAGGTTAGGCGCATTGGCGATCCTAAATTGTGCTTGGTGTGTGGGTGTGTGTGTCGTGCGGTGGGTTGGCGCCCTGCCCGGGACTGGGTCCTGCCTTGTGTTGGCTGGGATTGGCTCCAGCAGACCCCCGTGACCCTGTGTTTGGATTGAGCGGGTTGGAAAATGGATGGATGGATGGATGAAGTTGTGTTTTTTTATTATATTTTTCTCAAACAATTTAAAAAAAAAACACTTTATTTTCCTTTTGGGCAACGCTGGGTATTGCAGCTAGTGTGAACTAAGTAACAGATTACTGTCAAAGAGAAATTTGTATTGTGCTGTGACTCTGCTGGACTGTGTTGCTTGTGGGAAACGGGGCAAGGCGTTTCCCACGAGGAAAAAAGAAAAACAAAAGCGTGTGCTTGTACTTGTGCCTTTGTGTATGTCTGTGTTGGGTCTGGGAGGTGGTGGTCCACACATGCAATGATTGCGCTAAGGAAAAAGATGTTGAAGTGCTAATAATAATAATAATAATGGCTGCATTATTAAATTAATTTTGTGCAATAAATGAAAGATCTTAAAAGTGATATTTCATGTCTCATACAAAATAATAAAACTTAGTGATAGGTATATTATGACACTTCATAACTACAGTATATACTTTGTGAAAATTTGATTTTAAAAATGCTGAAGTTGTTTTGTTATTGCTAGCCCCAACCATAAAGATGCATCTCTTTTATTTCATTGCCTAAGCTGGAGCTAAAAATTAGGAGAGGTCTTTAACAACACTTTTCATGCTAGCTTTCTATACATATTCATCTGAAAGGCAGTGCACTTTTACTTTAAGATATTAACTACACTTGAAGAAGAGAATACTTTGGGAAACAGCACTGCCAAGGGAGCACAATGACCAATACATCATTACATGTATGCACACTAGGTTGGCAAATGAGGGACTGAGGGTGAGGGGTACTCTTTTAATCATTTAAATAATAATCTGATAAAGTGAAGATAGGGTGGTATAGATTGCTTTGAGTGAACTCTGGATAATAAGGCATCACCTATCAAATGTAATCTTATTGTGATAAGGTTTTCAAATTAGAAGTTCAGAAAAGGGTCTAACCAATATATACAGGTAAGTGAAATGAACATTTGATTACATCTGTCACCAACAGCTTCATAAGCCCTAGATAAATATTTGACAATTCAGGCTTGAAAAATCTGCAGCTATTTTGTATCACAAAATGAATTATACCTTTTCTGCCAGGCGCAGGAGAATAATGTACATTTAAGAGTAATGCCTGAGAACGCAAATCGGAGGTGTTCTCCCCAGCGATGACTTACTGATCTGTTAAAAGCACTGTAAATCAAGTAAGCTGTAGTACATGCTTCACAGAACGTCTTTGTCTTTTGAATTATCTTTTAACTTAAATTTAATCAAGGGGTTGGAATGCATGAGCAGAAGACCAGTAGTGTTCTGAACGTAAATTTCTGAATTCCAACACTAAAGTTCTAACATTGTGAAAGAAATTTTAAATCAAGTAAGTTTTCAAGTAACTAATTCTAGTGTATTAAAAAACAGATACACAAGAAAAAGACTATATTAGCAATATCTACTATGTGTTTCCAGACAACCTTTTTTAAATTTATCTGTGAAGCACAGAAATGTTTTGTAGTGGACAGCTACCCAAATTTGAGATGTAAAAATCACATCTGGTAATGCAGAGGACATTTCTGGAGTGGAGTAGACCTCCTTATACTGTACTTGTTCATTACATGTCACTGGTTGCTGTGTGGGAGAATGAATAAATCAGTTTTGTGTGTACAAACCTATGCTTCATTTTATTGTGCTTTATGGTTTAGCATGCAATGTGAAGACAGACACTGCATACCTTATTAATAACTGGAAATCATCTTATTATAAATGTGCAAGTCCTGATTATAAGGTGGCACAGTGTTTGCCACTGTTTCTGTAGATCCCTCTTGGTTACTGTTTAGAATTTGCACATTCTTCCTCCGGTTGATTTAGTCTTTGACTATCCCAGTTTTTATCCACACTACAAACTGGTAGTAGAATAAAACGCATTTAAGAATAATAACTGAAAACACATATCTAAAGTGTTCTTTTTTTTTTTCTAATTTCTAACATTCATTCTAATGAATGCTGGCAGAAAACAATGTAATCAGTTGTTGAACATGTCCTGTGATAGGATAGTGCTCTGTTCAAAGCTGATTTCTGCCTTGTGTTCAGTGCTGCTGAAATAGGCCCCTGTACCTCCATCACCTATTAATGAAATAAGCAAATCAGGGAAAAAATATCAAATGAAAAACAATTCCACGAGGTGTGCCTGAATTTTTATACAAAGACACTGCATATATGAATTAAACATAGCCATGTTGTTATATTTCACCAAAGGTCTCTCCTGGCTGTGGTTCCAATTCTTGTCTGTTTTGTTCAGTTATGATCCTTTAGTTTATGTTAATATTGTTATTTACTTATTTTCTGTGTATCTCTTTACCATTTGTTATGTTCCACATGTTTTCTGGGTGGTTCCCCAAGAAGCAGGTCCACATGCCCATCACTGCCAGGGACTGCCCTTATCCCTAAAAAGGTGAGGGTTTCCCACAGTTCCTTGGTGGTTCGTCTTGAATGTGCTTGGAAGTATTAAGTATTCTTGTGTTAATTTGTGATTTTTCTGGATTGCTAACCATCCTTTGGATTCTGTATTGGGGCTTGGCTGCTTTTGGGATTGCCTTTTGCAGGCACTACATACCATTTGTGCTCTTCGGGGCTTCATGCTGTAACTTTTTGTGAAATACATCTTTTATTTTATAAAGATCCTGCATTTGCCCTTATATCTATCCTGGGTTTCATGGTAAATTGCCATCATTGGGCATTTTTGGAAGTGTTTTTGGGCATATTTTGGGTCTTTCTTGTGTTTGGGGACTCTCAATGCAGGACACATGTCATAACAGCGACAAACTTATTTGCAAGAGATGCAATATTCTTCCATGAGGTGGAGTGGTGGCTCTGAGGCTAAGGAACTGTGCTGGTATCTGAAAGGCTTCCGGCTCAGATCCTGTTAATGCCAGAAGGGATCCTACTCTTTTGCAACCTTGAGCAAGGCTCTTAATCTGAAAATAGCTTCAGTGGTGTGGTACAGTGGCTGACATTGCACTCTCACCTTCGAAGGTATTGTGAAAAGACAGTTTCCCCTCAAGGATTAATATAGTATATCAAATTAAATAAGTCCAACATTTTATGATCAGAGGTATAAATGACATTGTCATTATGATTGTTTCAAATGAATCATGATCTCATTCAAGGGAAACATTGCTCAGTATTACATGCTTAGGAATCTGTGATTAGCCCTAATGCTTAGAGAGCATCAGAGCACAGGGTCAGTAAGTCTTTTCTTAATTGCTTTTACCATTAGTGAGCATCTCGATGAACTTCAGCACTCTGGAACAAAATACTGAAATATTATTAAATGTGCAAATGTCGCAAGTGACTGCATGGACAGTACTGTGTTGTCTATTTAAATAAGTTCTGTATACTGGAGGTGCAGAACAATGTTTTAAGGAGGGTGTTCTGCAGACAGAAATTAAATTTATTCAATTAATTCAATTAATTGCACACATATTTTTCATAAATATTATTAGAGATTAACATTATTTACATACTGTACAGCATGTCCACAAAACATGTATAAAAGAAATAGCCCACTACTTACATTATTATGAATTTCACACCTTGTCACACAGAGTTCATTAAAATGCCCAACTCTGTTTTAAGATCATGTAAACAAAAAATCTAATTTAAGAAAAAAAATTTATGTATATTATGTTTCATTGTAAGAAAAGCCGCAGTAAAGCACGTGTTCTTTGTCGCAATGCTGATCAATTATATGAGTAGATAAATAAATGGTGCATGGTCTTGAGCTGGTGAATTTGAACAAGAATCGAGACCACTCAGTGGCCAAGGACAGAAGAGTCTACATTTTGTCATTTGTTACTAAAACATGAAAAACTTTTCTGTTTTAACAATGTGTTTACATAGATTGTTGTAGAAATGGATCACACATGAAATCCATATGTTACAAATAACAATATATTATTTCCCTATACAACTCTAGGTACCTGACTCCCAGATAATCAAGGTTTGAGCTGGGAGAATTTTGTGCCCTTTCTGCGGCGGTGGGTAGATGGAATAGTAGGCTGCTTGCTGCCTGTCTTGATCAGCCAGCACATTTACAAGAGAAGAGATGCTTCTGGAGAGGTGCGAAGGGATTTAAGGTGGGCCGGGTTTACAAGTCTTTTGTAGGCTTTGGTAATTCTAGAGTTAATGCTTTCCCCTAATCCTTTACAAAAAAACAAAACAGAAGTAAGCTCATATGTAACCATAATCAGAGAAAAAAAAGCAATATAGAATCTTGCCTTAAATCCCTTAAAAACACAGTAACATGGTGAAAGATTTTTGCATCCAGAATCTTAAATAATCTAAGAGTGCAAGACATTAGCCTTTTATACAGATGAGCCAATGACATCACACATCACAAAGATACTCATGTTGTGGGTACTGCCTTGGCAAGAGAAAAGAGAGCCACAAAATAGTGCCATCTACAAAAAAACAAAATGGCAGTGCTAAGAAATGCAAAAAATCAACAAGTTGAAAATGATACTAAATGTAAAAAGTAATGTTAAATTTGAATTACTCATAATTCAGAACTCTATTAGAAAATTAAAGGGGAGAAAATTTAAAAAATGATCCAGGAAAAAATTAATAATGACAGGCAAATGTGCAGGCAGTTTGGCATAGCGGTTAAGGCTTTGGACCACAAACACTGAGTAAGTCCAATGTGCTCCAACTGGAAAAACAAAAAAACCCACCTGTATCTCAAAAGTTGAAAGTCACCTTAGATGAAGCCAAACAAGTAAATGTCAAATACAGTAGAACCTCGGTTAGCGAACACCTTTGATAACGAACAATTCGGATAACGACCAAAAATTTCACTAAAAATTTGCCTCCGATAGCGAACAAAATTTCGGATAGCGAACAGATTGCTACGTCATGCACACGTGACCAGCGGACAGCGGCCAGCTTCCCATCTTTCGTTGCGCTAGAGACACGGTTACGAACAGACGTTCATTATCTTTATCGGTGTGCATCCTTCTTATTTAGTGATTTTGTTGCTTTATTTAATAATATAGCCCTCAATCATGGCTCCAAAGAAGATTAAGAGAGCTGGTAGCAGTGCAGTAATAAGGCAGCGGCCAACAATTGAATTGAAAAAAGAAATTATTGCCAAGTATGAACGAGGCATGCATGTGTCGGATATCGCAAGAGAATACGGCAAGTCAAAGTCGACAATCTCGACGATTTTAAAGAAAAAGGAGCAGCTTAAAGAAGCTAATGTGTCAAAAGGAGTGAGTATTATAACAAAGCAAAGGCCTCAAATAATAGACGAAGTAGAAAAGTTGTTGCTTGTGTATATAAATGAAAAACAGTTAGAAGGTGCTAGCATCAGTGAGGCATTCATTAGTGAGAAGGCGCTGCAAATCTACGAAGATTTGAAGAAGAAAACCCCAGAGACAAGTGCTTTGAGTGATTTTGTTTTCAAAGCCAGTCGAGGCTGGTTTGAAAAATTTAAGCACAGAACAGGCATCCACAGCGTCATAAGGCATGGGGAAGCAGCTAGTTCCGACAAGGCAGAGGCCGAGAAGTTCATCCTAGAATTCAAAAAAATCATAGAAGAAGAAAGTTACGTCCCGCAACAGGTATTTAATGCGGATGAAACAGGCCTGTTTTGGAAGAAGATGCCGAATAAAACGTACATAACGAAGGAAGAGAAAGCATTGTCAGGGCACAAGCCTATGAAAGATAGGCTAACTCTTCTATTGTGCGGTAACGCCAGTGGGGATTTTAAGCTGAAGCCGCTGTTAGTCTACCATTCGGACAATCCAAGAGTATTTAAGAAGCATAATGTAATAAAACAGAAATTGCCTGTTATGTGGAGGTCTAATTCTAAGGCCTGGGTGACCCGCCAATTTTTTGTCGAGTGGGTGACCGAAGTTTTTGCCCCGGCTGTGAAGGAATACCTAGAGAAGAACAACCTTCCCCTCAAATGCCTTCTCCTGCTGGATAATGCTCCAGCACATCCTCCAAACATCGACGAGTACTTAGAAGAAGAGTTCGACTTTATTCAAGTTCGTTATCTGCCACCGAACACAACCCCTTTGCCCATGGATCAACAGATCATTTCAAACTTCAAGAAATTGTACACGAAAGCCTTATTCAGAAAGTGCTTCGATATAACAAACGATACCAACTTAACTCTGAAGGAATTTTGGAAGAATCATTTCAACATTTTGAATTGTGTTCATCTTATTGATAATGCATGGAACCAAGTGACCTACCGTACTATGAATGCAGGATGGAGGAAACTCTGGCCAGACTGTGTTCCAGAGCGAGATTTTGAAGGATTCGAACCAGAAATTGTTGATGAAATTGTTTCCCTGGGCCAAAACATGGGGTTGGAGGTGGATAATAACAATGTTGAAGAACTTGTGGAGGAGCACAGCAATGAACTCACTACTGAAGAGTTGCAGCACCTTCAGGCTGAGCAAGAAAAGAATTTGGCTGAGGATATGTCTTCGGAGGGGGAAGAGGAAGGGAAGGAGGAAGTCCCAAGTTCAGTGATTAAAGAAATGTGTGCTAAGTGGGGGGAATTGCAATTGTTTGTAGAAAAATCTTTCCCAAACAGTGCGGTAGGCAGTAGGAGCCTGAACATGTTCAATGATAATGTGATGTCGTATTATCGAAAAGTGCTACAAAAAAGGTAGAAGCAACAGACACTGGACAAGTTTTTTTCTTCAACCTCAAAGCGATAGAGGACATCCCCCGATGTTCTCATGGAGGGGGATTCCCCCTCTATGCAGTAATTCCACCCCTTCCTCCCCACACCTCCATAAAAAAAAAAGCATAAAAATAAAAAAAAAATGTTTTGTAAATTAGTTTCGTAAAATTAAGTTATGTACAGTAAACAGTAAAATGTGTTTACGTATTAAAGTTACCCAGTGCTATTGTTTTCTGCCGTACGTAGCGTATCTGTCATATGCCCTCCCTCCTCTGCCGTGACCCTCCCTTTGCTGTCGTAATCGCCTCACTAGAAAGGTAAGATTCCACATTTTTTTTATTTATTCCATGCTGTAGTGTCATTTCTTTAGTTTTTAGTTACAGAATTATGTTATGTGCTTATTCATAATGATTTTGTTCCTACACATTGCATTTTCAGTCGGTCATAGCCAAGCCTACCAATGCTACATGTCAGTCAAAACGATAAGTTTTCCTATGTTTTCTTATGTTTAAATGCTTTCTTTAATGTTTTTATTTTTATTTAACATCATTTGTACTGTATTATAACTGTTCCCATTTAAAAAAACATACCTATATAGCCTGTAACTTTCATATATTAGCGAGTCAACAGGGGCTAGGAACCAATTATTTCTATTTCCTTTATTCCTTATGGGGAAAATTGTTTCGGATAGCGAACATTTCGGATAACGACCCACTTTTCGGAACGGATTGTGGTCGTTTTCCGAGGTATTACTGTAATAACATATTACATACATTTTAGTACATACAGTGCATCTGGAAAGTATTCATAGCGCATCACTTTTTCCACATTTGGTTATGTTACAGCCTTATTCCAAAATGGATTAAATTAATTTTTTTCCTCAGAATTCTACACACAACACCCCATAATGACAACATGGAAAAAGTTTACTTGAGGTTTTTGCAAATTTATTAAAAATAAAAAAATTGAGAAAGCACATGTACATAAGTATTCACAGCCTTTGCCATGAAGCTCAAAATTGAGCTCAGGTGCATCCTGTTTCCCCTGATCATCCTTGAGATGTTTCTGCAGCTTAATTGGAGTCCACCTGTGGTAAATTCAGTTGATTGGACATTATTTGGAAAGGCACACACCTGTCTATATAAGGTCCCACAGTTGACAGTTCATGTCAGAGCACAAACCAAGCATGAAGTCAAAGGAATTGTCTGTAGACCTCTGAGACAGGAAATTGTCTCGAGGCACAAATCTGGGGAAGGTTACAGAAAAATTTCTGCTGCTTTGAAGGTCCCAATGAGCACAGTGGCCTCCATCATCCGTAAGTGGAAAAAGTTCGAAACCACCAGGACTCTTCCTAGAGCTGGCTGGCCATCTAAACTGAGCGATTGGGGGAGAAGGGCCTTAGTCAGGGAGGTGACCAAGAACCCGATGGTCACTCTGTCAGAGCTCCAGAGGTCCTCTGTGGAGAGAGGAGAACCTTCCAGAAGGACAACCATCTCTGCAGCAATCCACCAATCAGGCCTGTATGGTAGAGTGGCCAGACGGAAGCCACTCCTTAGTAAAAGGCACATGGCAGCCCGCCTGGAGTTTGCCAAAAGGCACCTGAAGAACTCTCAGACCATGAGAAAGAAAATTCTCTGGTCTGATGAGACAAAGATTGAACTCTTTGGTGTGAATGCCAGGCGTCACGTTTGGAGGAAACTGGGCACTGCTCATCACCAGGCCAATACCATCCCTACAGTGAAGCATGGTGGTGTCAGCATCATGCTGTCTGGATGTTTTTCAGCAGCAGGAACTGGGAGACTAGTCAGGATAAAGGGAAAGATGACTGCAGCAATGTACAAAGACATCCTGGATGAAAACCTGCTCCAGAGCGCTCTTGACCTCAGACTGGGGCGACAGTTCATCTTTCAGCAGGACAACGACCCTAAGCACACAGCCAAGATATCAAAGGAGTGGCTTCAGGACAACTCTGTGAATGTCCTTGAGTGGCCCAGCCAGAGCCCAGACTTGAATCCGATTGAACATCTCTGGAGAGATCTTAAAATGGCTGTGCACCGATGCATCCCATCCAACCTGATGGAGCTTGAGAGGTGCTGCAAAGAGGAATGGGCGAAACTGGCCAAGGATAGGTGTGCCAAGCTTGTGGCATCATATTCAAAAAGACTTGAGGCTGTAATTGCTGCCAAAGGTGCATCGACAAAGTATTGAGCAAAGGCTGTGAATACTTATGTGCATGTGATTTCTCCGTTTTTTTATTTTTAATAAATCTGCAAAAACCTCAAGTAAACTTTTTTCACGTTGTCATTATGGGGTGTTGTGTGTAGAATTCTAAGGAAAAAACTGAATGTAATCCATTTTGGAATACGGCTGTAACATAAAATGTGGAAAAAGTGATGCACTGTGAATACTTTCCGGATGCACTGTATACATCTACAAAGTGATACATAGTAGGATACTTGGCCTGGGTGGCCATTTTGTAGAGATGCTGGTATTTACATACCATGAAAATAATTGTATGTACTTGTTTATTTTAAAAACTAAGGAAAGGGTATTTTGCTACATTTTTGCTTCGGATATGGGTCTGTGACATATTGTTATCTGTGCTGTGCTTTTGTTTGACTAACAACATTTTGGTATACATAGTCTGACTAGGAATATCAATTGAAAATTCATTGTACAGTCTATTACTGCAATCTAATAATTCTATCAAGATTTTGAAAACTTTTAAATAAAATTCCTTAAGTGGACTGTCAACATTGAAAAAAAGCCTTTAACAGCACAACATTGCTAAAAATAAATCTAATTCACAAACAGGCTTCAGTTTATGAAGTGCAGCACCTATGCATAGGGTTGTAATTTGCTATTTTAGGAAAGAACAAAAACTAAAAATTATTGACAATAGCTTATGAGTCCAGATGCTTATGTGAAAAAAGACAACTGACCTTGCACCAGGAATGTGTGAGAGGGGAACATTTTATATATAATGGGTGTTTTTCTTTTAGGCAAATGTAAATAATAAGTGTAAAAGCCAATAGATGAAGGACAATAGGCACCCTTTATTGAGACTGGGGCAGTAAGTGAAAAGCCAAATATCCTGGATAATTATACAGGTTATTGTTGATGTCCGTCTACAGGACATAGATATTTACATGTCTTGTAAAACATTCACTTGTTTTGAAGATTAAACTGTTTTGTATCTATTTAACATACAATATTGTGATAAGATAATTGCCTGCTTCCTTGGAAAATATTTGTGTTTACCTGGTTTCAAAATTAATATGTTCTGGGGACATTGGTTTCTAATCAGCATATTAGTATGTGTACTTCTTGACAGCTGCTAACAATACCCATTTTTTTAACCAATGAAAAATTGTTTACACTATTTATAAGCAAAGGAAATTGATATTTATCATTGTTTAATTGATTGTCATTTTGATCTAGACAGAGACTGAAACACGTATATACTTCTGGGCAGTGGGTGGTGTTCTGATGGTGAGAAAAGGGAGAACGTCCACAGAAGGGACGGAGTGAGTTCAGAGGATGATGTGAGAGGCCAGAAAGTGTAGGAGTGAGACAGTCAACCAAGAACGCTGTTAAGATTACTCGCACAGAGCACAGGGACTTGCTGGCAGATGAGGGTACATGGCTGAGAAGCTGCAAGGCACACGGATGGTGACACCTACCTACATGGAGGAAGAGACAGTTTCACGAGAGAGACACTGGGTCCAGCAAGATAGGGAAGACTCACAAGAGGACCGAGAGAAGCCAGCAGACAAGGAGCAAAGACTTTTGTTGGGAAACAAGCATTCAGCAAACAGAGTGTTTCAATTGGACAGTTAGAAGATTAATCGTTGTGTTAACATAGTGTGCAACTTGGACTTCACAGCACCAAACGTTGTATCCTTTACTGTTATGTTTTAATGGACTTTAGAGTGTGGACTGTGTGTTTTTCTTTTTAAAAGGTTTTCATTTCTGAAACCCACCCAAAAAATAGAAGAGTGCACAAGTGGAGTCATGTTCACCTTCATTTGTGTGGCTGGGCTGTTACCTCTGGCCTTAGACACTTAAAATCCATGTTGTTTGCTTGGTTTATGAGACCATAACCCGTTTTTTTTTGCTGTACACATGTTGGTATGCTTCAGTCCTCATGTAGTATCGTAGTGGAGTGGTCCACAACAAGACACAAATCCTTGTTGCATATATATATGTATTGTCCTGCGGTGGGTTGGCACCCTGCCCAGGATTGTTTCCTGCCTTGTGCCCTGTGTTGGCTGGGATTGGCTCCAGCAGACCCCCGTGACCCTGTGTTCGGATTCAGCGGGTTGGAAAATGGATGGATATATATATGTATATATATATATATATATATATATATATATATATATATATATATAGTTTTATGCTAACGCTTGTCACACCAACAAAGACAAAAGGAAGCCAAAATAGGTTTGGGGAAACCACCCCGTATATTGTAGGCAGTTGTAGCAGCAAAAGAAAACAAATCTTTTAGGAGTTCAAAATGGAAATGGACTTTCATGAAGCAAAATAGCAGTTTTATGGGGAGGCAGAGGAAGTGTCGTCAATGGTGCTGAAACCAGAAGTGATGTCATCAGGTCTGGAACCGGACGAGATGTCATCATGCCTGGAACCGGAAGTGACATCATTGGAGTCAAGCGGAATTTCCCGTAATTGGTCTGCAGAGGAAAGGGAAAAGGGTTAGCGCACTTTGCCATCCCCTGGTCTTGCATGGAATTACCTTCCTTCAGACCCTTTAGCTGCCTCCTATGCGCACGTGTGTGACAAGCCTTATAACACAGTGGTTATACCTCACCTGGAGTAACGTGAACAGTTTTGGTTTCAGGCAACAAAATGAACATAGCAGCCTTGGAAAAAGTTCAGAGAAGAGCGACTAAGCTGATTCCAGGGCTACAGGGGATGAATTATGAGGAAAGATTAAAAGAGATGAGCCATTTTAATTTAAGCAAAAGAAGATTTAGAGGAGACATGATTGAAGTATTTGAAATTCTGAAGGAAATTCATCCAGGGAATTGAGACTGTTATTGTAAAATTAATTCAACAAGCATATGGGGACACAGTTGGAAACTTGTTAAGGGTAAATTTCGTACAAACATTAGGAAGATTTTCTTTACACAGAGAATCATAGAGACATGGAATAAATGATCAAGTAAGCTCTCCTCACTGGGTCTGTTCCAACTTTTTCCAAGTGTGCTGTTGTGCAACATTAATTGAAAAAACCTAATTTTAATCCCTCTGATTTTAATAATCTGGGGCCTATGTCGAAACATTCCTAGATAAAATTTTAGAAAAGGTTGAATCTCAGTTGACTGCTTTTCTTAATAAATATTAGATTTTAGATGCATTTCAGTCTGGCTTTAGGAAACAACATTCCACAGAAACAGAGCTTCTTAAGGTGGCTAATGACTTTCTGATGGCTGCTGAGGGGGGGTGGGGAGTGTTTGGTCCTTGTATTTTTGGACATCAGTGAAGCATTTGATACTGTAGACCAATAAATTAATAGGTTAAATCATTGTTTGGGTATCTCTGGGTCTGCCTTAGACTGGTTTACTTCTTATTTGTCAGAAAAGGAGTTCCTCAGTTAGCATGGGTGAGTATATGTCAGCCTCAGCATCCTTGTCGTGTGGAGTGCCGCAGGGATCTGTTCTTGGGCCAGTGTTATTTTCCTTATACGTTCTTCTTTTAGCTTGAATTTTAAGTTATTCATAACACATTTATTCTGATGATATTCAACTTTCATGCTCTTTTAAACCACAACACCTTCATAAGATACCGTCCCTGGTTGAATGCCTAAGTGAAATTAATAAATGGCTAGCTGCTAATTTTTTACAGCTCAATTCTAAAAAAAAGAGGTTTTAAATATTGCCCCTTTAAATGTGTTTAAATCAGGTTATTGGCTGTTTCACTCAACTTTAATTCTTGTGTCTGGAACTTAGGTGTTATGTTTGACAAGTCTCTAAGTCTTGATGTTCAGGTTAAGTCCTTATCGAGCTCTTGTTTCTACCATCTGAGGATTATGTCAAAGCTAAGAACAATAGTGTCAAAGGCTCAAATGGAGACGTTAGTGCAAGCTTTTATTTTTTTGTGTCTTGATCATTGTAATTCTTTATTTACAAGTTTGAGTAGGATGTTGCTGCTGTGTCTTCAATCTATTCAAAATGTTGCTTCTAGGCTGTTATTCTGCTCCAGTAAGTGATCTTATATTACTCCGATCTTATCTTCTCATTATTGGTTCTCAGTGGAATTTAGAATCCGTTTTAAAATTGTGTTAACTGGCTATCGAGCTCTGCATGATCAAACATCACAATATAGTTCAGATTATTTACAACATTATACTACCACTTGCCCACTTAGGTCATCTAACCAGGGCCTTCTTATTGTTTTGTGTACTTGACTAAAGAATTGTGGGGATTGGGCTTTTCAATCCTTTGCACCAAAATGGTGGAACAGCATTCTTTGTTCTTTATGGGCTACTAATACACTTGATATATTTAAAAAACAGTTGAGGAGGTACCTTTTTAGGTTAACATATGGCTCTTCTGTTTATGGTTCATTTTTTGAAATGTTAATTTAAATTTACTTTATACCATTTGTAACTGTGTGTTTTAATTGTTTTCTATGGTGTACACCATTTTGAGATTCTGTCTGCGAATGGTGCTTTATAAATAAAAGCACTGGTAGTGTAGTAGACAGTAGGACTTAAGGCACTATCAAAACTACACTTGTTATTATTTTGGAAGAATTAAGTAGATACAACTGGTGAGCTTTGTTGGGCTGAATGGCCTGTTCTCATTTATTAGATTGTTCTAATGTTCTAAAAAAATGGGTAATTCAAACACCAAACATATCTGTACATCACTTGCCGCCATTTATGAAAGTCATCCACTTCAAGGTCAAAAGACATGCATTTGGAGCCATTACTCCATCTGATAAACTAAATACATGGAGTTGCACTTTTACTGTATATTGGCTCAGTCTTTACCATTCAGTTGTCCCATAGAAGTGTTTCTAGGATTGGTTAGAGGTCTTGCATAAGGTGGCTACATGCTACAATATGTTAAGAAATATACTTCATGCAATGTAATATAACAGAGTGCCTTTACTATTCAAATTTTTAAAAAAACATATGGGTCCAAGCAACCTAGTCTCTGCAAGAGTGAAGTGTTTATGGTATTAAATATGAGAGACTCGTGTTCAAATTTCTAAAGTCACATATGCATTTCACCTAAAATTAATTATTCATTTTTGCTTGTCAGTCAACAATCCTAACCCAGACTGATTAAATGCTTCTGATTATACTGTATCTTGAAAGCTGCTTTGTTTTCTCCTTTGACCTTTGAATATACAGATAAACAAGTCCATAAAAAGCCTTTCTGAAGTAATTTTATCCTTCAAAACAAACAGAATTAAATGGGTCAGATGCTGTAAGACAAAAATGGACAGCTTTGGTAACTTTAAAAAGGAAATAATATTCCCTTTGTATTGTGTTTATCAAAAGCATCCTTGTGTTATTTCTGTGTCAGATGCTGAAGTTGTAAAATTCATATTGGTACAGTAACAGGGTATTTTCCCCATGGCCCTGAATGAGAAAAGAGCAGAAAATCAATAGAGAGGATGTTGCATTTGGTCTTAATCTTTAGAGTTTTCTAGTTGGGAAAGTTAGGAAAAAGTATACTGTTCTTTATTAAAGGCATGTGCTTTAAAATTCAATGATCTGAACCTCTTTAAGAAATGAGTTTTCTGGGCACAACTTTATTTATTGAGTAAAATTAGATTTTTTTAAAATCTTATCTAAAGCATATGGTCTTTGACATTTTTAAAATATTTTTAAAAATCATGATAATACATGTGTTCTTTTAAATATTCTGTATTTGTAGAACACCCAGAAACAAAATCCTGCAATGAATGATCTTTAATGTTTTTACAATTTTGTTAAGAAGAAGCATTCCAGTTATATTAGTTGCATAGTGTTTTTAAAGAAAAGAATACCCCAAAAAATTGGTGAGTTTGGTAATAGCTACAAGACTGGATTAACTAATAATTTAAATACACAGAATTAAAAAAAAAACAAAATCTTTAGTCATGGGAAAAGACCGCCATTGAATGTGGGAGGCGACATTTTAGAGTTATGGGTTGATGGCTAGATTAGCAAGTATCATAAGGTAGTCAGTTCTACTGGCACGTTCAAATGAGAGGAATACCTCTCCTGAAACTGTGGCTGCTGTTTAAATTTCCTGTTTCCAGAGAAAGAGGTTTATTCACATGCCTTTTATACTTTTGGGGCTATTTTAAAGAAAACTCCATTCCAAAAATATTTATTTGTATATGTTACTGAGCCCATGTGGTGATGGCTGAGAAAAACTGAAGACGGGACTTTTGACCAATCAATGAGGGGGAGAGAGGCAGGCCTTCAATTTAAAAGCACAATACTGTGTCACTGAAGTTCCTATTAGCTGAAGATTTTCATTTTCTGGTGAAATTCTTGCATTTTGCCCATGGTAAGCAAATGACTGGATAATCTAATATGTGAAATATGATTTTTTTCATTGTTGTTTTTATATCGCTTGTTGTTGTCCAGCGTTTGTCATCATAGGCTCTCATTCTATCAAAAACATTTCTTGACCATCGCTAAAAACCACATGGGGTACACTACATATTAAAAACTATAATTTTTGGATAAAGTCTTCCTTTAAGTATGGTGTTATGTGCGTTTGTATAAAATGCAAAGGACCTGTTGTGATTGTTTTGTCAGTCCCTACACATGAAACAACTTGGCTCCTGTTGGTATGATTTTGCTGAAAGTTAGTAGTCTTTCAAGGAAATTTGATGGAAAAACATTTTGTTGAAATACAGAAAATATTGGGCAGTATAACAGTATTTTTTAAACTGAAATTTAAAAAGCATTGATGAATTTTCATAATCGTCTCTTAATAGAGAGAAACATTCTGTGCAGCCTTAATTACTGAATAATTTTCAGGTTTACCTTGAGAAGTTGATTTCATGATATGTATGTATTTATGTCTATTTCAAGAAGTAAATACTGCATTAAAAAGTGTTACATTATTCAAAGTATAAAAAGAGGCTAACTAAACCCTAAATGGAACCAAATATTGTGCCGTGCATATATTTTCTAACCTGTTTCTGTACTTTATCATCTTGTTTTCTATTACATTATCATATATTTTATAAAATGTCAATGGTAGTATTGTCTGAAATTCCCCAAAACCATTTTGTTAACCTCTTCTTCCATTACAGTATTGCAGGGAATGGGAGCATTTTGGGTACAAAGCTATTATATCCTTAGATAGGACACCAGTTCATCACTGGGTAGCTACACACACACTGACACTCAGCTAAAATAACATGCTTGTTAATAGGATGTTGGAGGAAGCCCATGTGGACAGAGACAGAATGCACAAACTGAAAACAGACATAAGCTTGGATGAGAACAGCACCCACTGTCTTGCCATTGAACTGTGCTATTGTGCATGGCTGTAAAAAAAAAATAAAAATTCATCATTGGGCTGCTTTTGGGATTAATAAAGTATCTATCTATCTATCTTTAATGATTGCTTTACTGTTAATTAATACAGTGCCTATGATGTGCAAAGAAGAATGTAGTAGTATAGATAGATAGATAGATAGGTAGATAAAGTTGTAATCATAAGTGTACATACCTTGGCAGAATTTGTGTGATGTGTACCATACTTTAAAGAAAAGATGACTGATTAGACAAAACACATTTCATTTACTTTTAATGGAATCCAAATTAAACTATGGTGGTCAAGGAAGAAAAAAGAGCCTGCACAAAGGAGTTGTTGATATCGGTGATAATGAGGGTGCACAATCCTCAATCACACCGCCTCACTTCCTGTTGGGAATCCATGTGCCAAGCAAAGCACAAGACAATGTGGTAGGGCAAGAAGTGGCACCACTTTAGATGAACCCTTGGTGCAATGGGGAAATTGAAATATAATAATGAGATGGTCCCTGTTCAAAAGTTTGCATACCCTTAGTTCTTAATACTGCGTATTGCCCCCTTTAGCATCAATGATGACAGTCTTTTGTGACAGTTGTGGATGAGGCCCTTGATTTTCTCAGGTGGCAAAACTGCCCATTCTTCTTGACAAAAAGCCTCCAGGTCCTGTAACTTCTTGGGTTCTCTTGAATGAACTGCATGTTTGAGATCTCCCAAAAGTGGCTCAATGATATTGAGGTCAGGAGACTGTGATGGCCACTCCAGCATATTAACCTTTTTCTGCTGTAGCCACTAAAGAATCGACTTGGCCTTGTGTTTGGGATCATGGTCATGTTAGAAGATCCAAGTGCATTCCATGCACAGCTTCTGGACTGATGAATGCAAGTTGTGCTCCAATATTTTCTGGTAACATGCAGCATTCATCTTGCCATCACTTTTCACTAAGTTATCTGTCTTCTGTAGCTCACACACCTCCAGAACATTAGAGATCCACCTCAGTGCTTCACAGTAGGGATGATGTTCTTTTCATCATGGGCCTTGTTGCATCCTCTCCAAATGTAGTGTTTATGGTTGTGACCATAAAGTTCAGTTTTGGTCTCATCACTCCAAAGGACTTTGCTCCAGAAGCTTTGTGGCTTGTCTAGATGATGTTTGGCATATTGTAAGTGGGCTGTTTTGTGGCCTTGGGAGAGTAAAGACTTTTTTCTTGCAGCTCTACCGTGCAGCCCATTTTTGTTCAAGTACCTCCTTATTGTGCATCTTGAAACAGCAACACCACTTGTTTGCAGAAAAGTCTATATCTCAGGTGAAGTGGCTTACAGGTTTTTCTTGGCAGCTTGACAAATGATCCTGGCAGTTGTGGCTGAACACTTGGTTGGTCTACCTGACCATGGCTTGGTAACAACAGAACCCCTAACTTTCCACTTTTTTTTATCTGAGTTTGAACACTGTTGACAGACATTTTCAGATATCCTTTGATTTATGCATTTTGACAACCTTTTCATGCAGGTCCTTTGACAGTTCTTTTGCTTTCCCCATGACTCAATATCCAGCAAAGTCAATGGAGCTCTGTATACATTTAAATGGACTATTTATACACAGACACTGATTATCAAAGAAGTTACAGGTGTGGACACTCTCCCTTAACTACTATTTTAGTGTGTGTCAACGTGTGTGTTATCAGTACCAGCATTCAATGGTATGTAAACTTTTGATTTGACCCAATTGGGTGATTTCAGTTATCATTATGATTTAAAAAGGGCATACACAATTATGTGATAATAAATTGCTTTGCTTGATAATGCTTCCTAATTAAAAGGAAAGCTTTCTGCGTGATTACTTTTATTTTCCAAACAATGGCCAATATTTCATAAAATCTGCCAGGGTATGTAAACTGTAGATAGATGGATAGATAGATAGATTATATTTTACTGTCCCCAAGGAGAAATGAAACTTTTACAGAACCTCCCCCCCCCAAAAAATGAGGAGCTTTTTATACAAACTCTGAGGAATACCAATTATAAATGGATGGTTAGTATTTTAGCACAAACGTTGCCCCAAAGAAGTCAAATTATCATCAATAAAAGTGTGTGCGCTGTCATTAAAAACATGTAATTTAATGTGACTCCGTAATATATTTAATCTTTTTTCATTTTTTAGGATTTGTCACACAGATCTGAGCTCGCCTGGTCTGATCACCACTTTTTTGTACTCTCAAGGGGGGTCATGTAGTTGAGATTACGCTAGTTGTCACACTACACAGTCACTGACCTGGAGCTAGTGTTCCCTAAAGGCCCCGGCCAATTATACTCAATTCCAGCATCCCCCAGGCTGATGAAAATCTTAAGATTGACCAGACAGCATGTCAAAATATCCTGACAATACCTGAAAACCTTTCTAATACCTGTGTTAACATGTAGTTTCCTGTTCCCAGGGAGAGCATGTTTGGGTTCAACTTTTCTCATTTTGAGTGGCAGGTGAATAAAGACAACAACGTAAAACCTATCGGTATTTTGTCTCCTGGCACCTCATTTTATTTTTAATCACAAGCTGCTTTTTTAGGAAAATTACTTTTTTATCTCAGAGAAGTAATTCTTCATAGGTTACATACTTTTGACAGGGCCAGTAAATGAACTATTGTTAAAAATACTTTTTTTCCATTTCAGTTCTTTGTGCTATTTATATGAAACTAATATAGTGGTACACTACTGTATTTTTCTTTTGTGAGAAATTGTGATTGGCGCAAGAGCTTTAAATTATTAAAAGGAGAATGAAATGTGAGATAGATTTGCATGTTGTACCATTTGCAAAGAATATGCATTTTTATCTTTTATTTATTCATCCAGTTTTTCTAAACTAGGGACCTGCATCCCATCTCAGCAGTTTCAGGAGCAACAGAGACAGGGCAGTAGTCTATCGTAGGGCTCAGTCAGTTTAGAGCTGCCACTTGTCTAACACAAATCTCAGCCTAATATGTAATATGGGAAAAATGTGTAAACTCCACACAGATTATATCTTGGATGGTATTTGAACCCTGAACTTTTCTACGTTAATTAGTATTGCCTAATTTTAGGTTTATATTTTTTTTTCTTTCTTCATCCTGTAAAGCACTTTGAGCTACATCATTTGTATGAAAACGTGCTACATAAATAAATGTTATTGTTGAACATAAGAAGTGTAAGATAGAAATTCTAATTGCTGTGCCACCTTGTAGCTATTACTGATATTTTAAATCAGTTCCATTACCTAAAAGAAGGTCATCTTTTTATTTGAAAACTTGGTCAGTGTTTCAGTTTGTGTTAAACAATGGACACAGAGATACTGCAACAATGTTTCAAGTTAATTTGCATTGCCAATAATAAAAATATCAACACTAAGTTACATTCACTTCCATTCTTTTTTTAATGTTTAGTCTTGGAAACCTGTCGAAAATTACAGAAGTGAAAAAAAGACTATGGTGATAGTTTTATCTTTAGTTTATTTTTAACAGATATTATTAATTTCTTTCTTAAAATTCAAAATATTAGCCTCCACAATTCTAAACAAGAGACTTCAATGGAAACTATGAGACTACTGTATATTTATTAATAATTTGAAAATAAACAGAGTTGTTCTAATCCAAATATATATAAAGATACACAGATAAACTTGTTTCTTTATTTGTCTGTTAATTCATAAAACAGTCATATTTTACTTGCTTTGGATTACTCTTATTAGTGAGAATTAGGAGTTCCTCGATACTGTACTCAAAGCTCTCTGGGGCTCATTGACTAGGTTTTTGAACTGTGGCTCCCATGTCCTTCAGACATCTGCAGCAAAACTACATGCTCATACAAAGTTAACTTCTGCAGCAAGTTTCACAAAGACGCACTGGATTAGTAGCCTTCCAGCACTGTTCAGTGATGCTGTTTTTCTGCTCCCTGCTGGCAGACATCAGGGAGGCAAGGTTATTCTAGATGTAGAACATTTTTAGACAGACATTTTCAAAGTAAAATGCATCTCCAGAAAACCTTATTTGTATTTAAATACAAAAGATGTATTCAATCTAAAATTTAAAATAGGAAGAAGATACAACAGAAGTTATTGAGGTGAAACAGATTTCAGTTGAGACCATGTGGCAGTTTTCTTAGGGCTCTAAAAATTGTGATGTAAAATGTACAGAATAGAAAAAAAAACAAGTATAAAGTCTATTAAAGAAAATAATCTGAAAACACACCACTTAAACCTTACAATTTAATATTATCAAAGTAGTTTAACATTTCTTTTGGTATACTATATAAACATAGAAAATAATACTAGTAAGTCACGTTGGAAATCAATATTTATCTAAACAGTACAAATTAGTTCATATTTAAAGTTGTAATAAGTGACAATATATTTTGATAAATGATGTAGATGAACAAAACAACAACATTGGTGACAGTGGTATAAAATAATGTCAAAAAAGTATTTTAAAAGAAAGATTTTATTTATTGTCTAATTAGACATACTCTATGTTAGTTAGTTTCACACTTTTACAGCCTTCATTTTAAGGTAAAGGCTTACTTGTAAATGCTGAATTACAGCTCTTTAAACTATTAATGGGTTTCACTCTAGCAAGGGAGTTCCTTGGACAAAGGCATGCTATTTTAAAGCCCACATTCAGAAGAGGAGGCCTATTTCTATTTACTAAGAATTAATTGGACATTTTGCAGAAAAACATAATAACCACTGCATTGATGCTTTGAAAGTCTAATCAGACTAATATAGACTTTTTAAAGTCTTGTAATGTAGGGCAACCTGGCTGTTTTTATGTTATAATTCATAATTCATTTATCTTTTTACCTGTTTGCATTTGATATACAGCCTTATGAAAATTTCAGCTTTCGTTCATTTAAAGGTTGAAATCAAAACAAAATGAGTCAGACCTTTTCTCACCTTTAGTAAGATGTTATAACTAACAATATTTAGGTGGAAACCTAGCAATTGTTCTTTAAATTTAAAATATATATATTTTAACTAAGGCGGCACGGTGGCGCAGTGGTAGTGCTGCTGCCTCGCAGTTAGGAGACCCGGGTTCGCTTCCCGGGTCCACCCTGCGTGGAGTTTGCATGTTCTCCCCGTGTCTGCGTGGGTTTCCTCCGGGCGCTCCGGTTTCCTCCCACAGTCCAAAGACATGCAGGTTAGGTGGATTGGTGATTCTAAATTGGCCCTAGTGTGTGCTTGGTGTGTGTGTGGGTGTGTTTGTGTGTGTCCTGCGGTGGGTTGGCACCCTGTCCAGGATTGGTTCCCTGCCTTGTGCCCTATGTTGGCTGGGATTGGCTCCAGCAGACCCCCGTGACCCTGTGTTCGGATTCAGCGGGTTGGAAAATGGATGGATGGATGGATATTTTAACTAATAACATTGCAAAGCATGCACAATGATAATTTGCTCTTACCTAACATGAACTGAAGTGATTCTGATTTGCCATGAATAAAATCACATTTTCTTGCAGAATTTCCCTGAAAGTTTACTGGTTATGTTCTACAGAGATACCCACAGGACTTAAATGCTGTAGATCAAGAGAAGAATATAAAATAAGTCATTACATATAACACAGTTTGAAAATCAGCACTATGGGAAAATTAGAGTAAAAGTACAAACACAAAATAAACTGTCAAATGAACAACAGTAAGGGAGCAAAATAAAATGAACAAATTAGTATGGAATGGCCCATACAATACTTCATGGTAAATTTCACTTTTGTGTTACCGTAGGAATCCACTCAATAGAAAATTTTACAATATCAACCAGATTGGAATATATTTGTTATGTACACAAATAAATACAAATTGGTAAATTGTACAGTCCTAATAATATTTCATTTGTAACTGATCACATTGAGTCAACAAGTAAACAAGCTGTACAGATAAGACAAATCGAATATGGGGTGGCATGATGCTTCATTGATGCTTTACAGATTGTGATGCCCAGGGTGTCCACAGCTTGGTATCTTCTTGAACCCAGGATATCTATAGTCATGGATCAAATAAATAGCCAATAAATAATCCATAATAAAAACAGTTTCCTTATGGTGGAGGTTAAAATCCATAAATATAGCCAATAAATAGGTTTAAAAGTTAAAGTCAAATATTTAAACACTGTCAGGATCAACTACTTTTTTTTCCTTCTTCTAAATATTGAGCACAGAGGCTTCCCGCTATTGAAACCTTCTCATCTGCTCACCTATTGGGTCTACTCTGATGACAAAACATGGTCAACCACCTTTGCTTCTTTTCCTCCACATCACCATCCCTTGCCATACTTGGGGACCTCCAAGTCCTGCTCCCACAACCCTCCATCTTCATCTGTAGAACCATTAAGTGATTGGCCATTCCGGTTCCTCTATGATGCTCAGTAAGTGCGACACTGTCGCTAGAGCATTGCTTCTCCCATTCCAAACGGGACTTCCTCAGCCACTTTGCATCCATTCCTTTGCACGCAGCTCAACCTCAGTTCTGACATCTGTCATTGGCTTTTCGTTGATTTCTTCCTGCATTCTGTTTCTGTTTCTATTTCTTTCTCTCTCTCTCTCTCTCTCTCTTGATCTGTCACACTCTGACCCCTTTTATCTCTATTTAGTTCAGGTGTGCCAAAGGATTTGCATAACCTCAATGAGGGACAGCTGCACTAACTACTCTTGTGCATATTAAGTGTAATTAGAAAATTTCCTCATGAAGATCTCTATAGCCACATAGCTTTCCATGGTTTGCACTACCTCATTGTTTTTAATAACACCCTGCACTGCCATGGAGCCCTATCTCACTTTTCCACATATATCTATTCTAGTATGTGTGTGTATTTCATATCTTTATCATTCAACATGTGTTCCAGTACAGCAAATGAGCTGTCATTTACCTTCACTTCTAAATGTCTTTAAGTATGTGAATGTGTGTGGCTTGGTGGGTGCATACATACAGTATATATATATATATAACTATGGATTCTCAAAAAGTACTCATGCAAAAATTTTGCAAATAAAATAGCCTACTCCTATGACTAAACAGAGCAGACCCCCAGTTAAATAAGACAATTTCTATGACAGTTATCATTGAACATAGGTTAAACCTATGGAGATAAGCACTGGGCCAACCTGGACCAAAAACAATTTATCCTGGAGCATATGACAAGACAAACACAATGCAAATTATATGAAAAAGATGTGCAAGTTTTTTCAGAAGTTATCATTATACATAAGTATCCTTAGAAAAACATACAGACACCATGCTAAAATCAAGTTTTCTCAATGTTTTAAACATCATAATATCAGAATCAGAACTTTACATGATAGCAAATTTTTGCCCCATCACCAAAGTCCCATTTATATGGAAGTAAAGCAGAAATAAAAACATAAATTGATTCCACCTTTATTCTTAAAACTGTGCTGATTTTGCAAATCTATTAAAAGCTAGGCAGTACCAAAGAGATGCGTTTAGTCCAAATGCCATTGCTAGACTTCTGCTTAATTTTTGTATTATGGCCTTGACTGCTTAAGAAATTATACTTTTGTGTTTTATGTTTTCGTTTTGTCTTTTTCCTTCTTTCAGTAATGCACTAGGAGCAATTCAGTTCAGTTCCTGGTCATGCAGGACTTGGCAGATGAAGTTAAGACCTTTCAGGATTAGCATAGGGCTGCTGAATAGCATCCATTTCTGGGTTAATGATAGGTCTGCTCTGTCGCATCCTGATTATTTGTAATTTCTCCATTAAAGAGACAATCGAGAGTGAATTTAGAAGCAAATATTTCGAGTTGTAACAATTAACAGTGACAACACGGGGACATAGTTGGAAACTCGTTAAGTGTAAATGTCACACAAACATTAGGAGTTTTTCTGTGCATAGAGAACCACAGACATGTTGAATATGCTACTAAGTAGAGTGGTAGATATTAGGACTTAAGGGACTTTTAAAGCTAGACTTGATGTTTTTTAGAAGAATTAAATGGATAGGACTGGTGAGCTTTGTTGGGCTGAATTGCCTGTTCTCGTCTAGATTGTTGTAATGTTCTAACGCTACACTTGTAGACAGCAGTATTTAACCACCTGGGCAAAACAAGTCAGCTAAGGTGCTTATACTTCTATATTACTGTAAAGCTTTGACGGGTGAGCATTCACCCCATGCAGCTTATAAGCATTGTTGAACACTAAGAGCACATCTGATTATTATTAGTCTGCCACTCTTTTAATAATATAATATTCCATATTGTACTAAATACACACATTGTTATAATAGGTTCATACAGTCAATATTATTCACATGTACAGCACAGTGAAATTCATACTTGCCAAGTGCTAACCAACATGTAAAACATATGATCAATAATATATATAATGCCATGTATCAAGTAATAATTTATGCAGAGCATTTTTATCACATATAAACACTGCCCTTCCAAATCATTCACTATTTTGAAAGTATTGTACAAATGAATTCCATTTTTTGTTTCATTTATTGTTTATATTTTTAGCATTTTCATGATGACATCCTGAAAAGCACCAACCTGTGTGTTTGATTTTCATGGGCACTGTCATTTTGTTTTGTATGTGTGCCATGTTTCTACATAATGTTAGGGATAATGTCACGGCAGCCATGGAATTAAAGTTGGCTATGCAGAGTGCAATGTGTCCAAAGTTTGTTTTATAATAAAGGAAACACTTTGTGAAATGCAGTATTCTATTTGGAATCTATTCTGGATAAATGTCTGGTTACAATTCTAATTTGGGGTTTAGCAATATCATTAAAACTATCATTAAAAAAATAAAAATGTAAAATATTTGAATTGCTGGCCTTTAAAATTAACAGTTTGGTGCCTCTTTTCAGTGCTGTTTTTCTAGTAAACAAATTTTATGCGAATATCATTTGTTTATTTATAAATAAATATTATTTATTGTTTTCTTTAATTACTTGTTTTCATATAACAGTTTACCTTCTGTATATTTATTTTATATGCATTAGAAAATCCATGGTAACTTCAATCTACATTCCCCAGTCAAAAAGACAAGTTTACGGATAACAATTTGTTTCTGGGTTGTTTGAAAATACAGTCTATTTTTGTATAGGCCAAAAATCACACAAGGAGTACCACAATGGGCTTTAACATGCCCTGCCATTTGACAGCCCCCCAGCCTTGAAGAGAAGGAAAAACTCCCAAAAAAACCCTTGAAGGGATAAAAATAGAAGAAATCTCAGGAAAGGCAATTCAAAGAGAGATCTCTTTCCAGGTAGTTTGGGCATGCAGTGGGTGTCAAAAAAATGGTAAATGCAATACAATAAACAGAACAGAACACAAATAATCCTAAATACAATATGATAGTACAATAGTAATATTAAATGTACAGAGTGATATGCAAGAGTAGATATCACGTAATACAATTCAGATTTGGTCAGAGTCCCGGAGACCTCAGCTATCAAGCTGCCTCCCCACTACTGGCCATTTTAAACCTGAGTCAGTGGTGAGCCAGCCAGCATGATGAAAGAACCCTTCTACATGACGATTCCATCGGAGATGACCTTTTCTTAGGCAAGCAGACAACTTGGCAGTTGCACCAAGTGCCACATTTGATCACCGAGAAGAGAAACAAGAGAAGACTGGAGAACCTGGATAAAAGCGATCTAGAAAAACACAGAACCTGCATATCTACCCTGGTAGAATTTGGCACAAAGCAGGAACCAATTTTGGTTAAAGTTCAAGTCAATTGTGAGAATAGCCACCCTTATCTTTGACTTGTGGAATCAGTCCAAAATACGTAGGGAAAAAAACTTGAAAACTCTACACAGACAGACATGAAAATCAAACAAACATCTCTACAGCTGTTAGAAAGCAACAATAACTGTTTTGGCAACCTTTTATTATATTGAGTAGGCATATATTGCTTATCTAGACTCATATTAAGTCCACATAATTGACATATTTAAAAATGTAAAGAGCTATAAACAAAGTTTATAGCCAAAACACATAAGTTCTGGAGATTCTATTCAGAAGTTGGATTAAATGATGAATTAAATCTTTGTGTAGGTTAAAAGGGGCAGAGAAATTGTACAGTGTATGCATGGGTCAGTCATGGACAATTTAAACTAAGGAGCTTATGACAGGCAAAGTTTGAAAGTTTAAGTAAGGTATTGGGCAACAGTACAGTAATACCTCAGTTAATGAAGAGAGTGTGTGAATTAGTTTGTTGTAAGGATCTTCATTACTAGAGGTAGAGGAATATTAACAAGTATTGCAACTACATAGTCAGACTGATGAGGGGCTGCCACCAATACCACTACCTCTGTCCCAATATTCCGTGACTCCTTCCAAGCTGATACATGTGCTGGCATCTTCTTAATCCCCTGTCTGTACATTAACTTGCTCCACATTACACCATTCACTTAAGCCAGAGGCAACATCATCTCAGTGGCGTAGCTGGGGGGGGGTGTGTGGCAAGGGGGGACATCTGTCCCCGGGCGCAGCATCCAGGGGGTGTCAAATTGATGTACGAAATGTTAGAATGAAATGTTTTCCATTCTTAAATGCACTAAAAAGTAAATAAAAAACATACACAACAGACAATAATTTATCCCCTCCACTACTCTAACATGCTTGACTCCTACCCAGAAACATTTTTGACGTTATTAAACAGGTCGTGTGACTGACATGAGGCATTAGTGTATCATTGTCTAAGTTGTTGCAAACGCCATTTCTGTGTGCCAAGTGATTTGTGTTTATGTGTTTGATAGAAAATTGATTGGGCTGTGGTGAAATATTCTAGTAGATGGCTGCAAAAGTCTAGACGTTTCCCCATCATATTTTCGTACAAATAAATTGTAAGTAATACACATAAAAGTACTTTAAAAAATTAAAATATTTAAAAATTTAAAACTATTTAAAATAAAAAATATGATTTTTTTTTCTTAAAATACTATTATTTTAAATACATTTTTAAAAATTGTCTTTCCCTTCCCCATTGCATTTTGGCAAACAGGAGGGGGTGTGAAATCTTCAGTTGTCCCCGGGCGCTGAAAACCCTAGCTACGCCTCTGCACCGTCTGCTTCAGTTTACCCATCTCTTTAAGCCAAATCATGCCAGAATCCTTCAGGAGACTCTATAGTGGCCACACTCCGAGGCCAGAGCATTTTAGCAGAGGAGAGACACCTCCTAAATACATGTAAGTGCTTTCTATCCACACCCACTCTTCTATGCTTGGTAAGGGCACCTTTGATAGCCAGGTGCTTGGCCCAATGACTCTACTATATGGCATTTCTATTATCTAATTTTTACCCTCTTTATACTATAATCTGCATTTTTGTTTCTAAAGATATTGCCTTAAGTTTTTATGAAATCTGAGCTAGTTATATATATTACTTTAAGAATCTAATTGAAATAAGTACACTATGTGTGAAATACCTAAGCTCACACTTATAATAACTTTTGAGTTCAACAGTACACACATCAGTGATAAACAATGACTGTTCTGTGCTTGAATAGATACTTGAACTTCTGCATGCACCAAATTATGTTTTATGCTGACTACATTATAATAGAGGATTAATTACCTAACTTATAACAGTATTGATAAAAACATAAACTAAACCTCTAATAGCTGATTTGAAGCAAACATAAATTGAATCATCAATAAACAAAAACCACTTATATGAATATGTATTGTTTCAGGGAGCTTGAGGAGGTTGAGGTTAACTATAGTTGCTCAGGACCAAATGGAATCAGTGTAGACTGGAACAGTTTTACTGTTCTATTTTTTTTGCCAGTTATCTTTAGCTTAACGTATTAATACTAAATTACATGTACATATTAAGAAGTTAATTTATTTAAATATAGTGCAAGGGGGTGTATGAGCTCTTTCATATTTCTTATTCAAATTGCACAGTCCGCCTTTGTTGAAACTTATATTTTTGAGTTTTTTAAATATAATACTGTATATAATATAAAAATTCCACATTGCTCTATACAATTTCCATTACAAAAACAACCAATAATTTCCGATTGTAATTTATAACATTTCTAGCTTTAAGAATTTAGCTTTACCTATTTTTAATATTCAGTCGTGAATTAAATAATAAAAAAAGTCATCCAAAGCTACCAAAGTAATAACACTTTTGTTATAGTAAGTATCAAATTATGACATTTAAAGCTTCTCTCAAATCTTACAATTGGCATAGAAAACACATTTATAATTACTGTAAAGGTGAAAGAATAGATTTGGTCGAGTTCAGTGACAAGTAATTTCTCATTCCATGTCCCTGAAGTTTTGTTATCATTTATATGTAAAACAGAATGAATCAGAAGATAGTTTGGAAATTGCAAAATTAAGCCATTCAGTACCCAGAAACTTTTAAATAATGTATTTTTGTATACCTGCATCTATACAGAAAAGTAAAAATATCACCATTTAACAATTAGCTTTTATTTTATATAGTGTCTTTTAGTACATGATCTCAAGATATTTTGCAAAGTTAGGAATAAGATTACAATACAAGATAAAGAGTCAATTGGAGTTATAGTAAAACTGATAAAGACGTTTATCCATTTCCCTATTAATCTAAATTAGAATTGCAGGCAGCAAGAAGAGGTAAAAGTGTGTGTGGGTGAATGTTGACCCAGCCCCAGTAACATACCACTCCATTTTATGCCATAGATAATGAATGTCACAAACAAATTTAGAGTGACGTATCAATTTTCACCTGAACCTCCATGTTCATGAAATGAAAGATTAAATATAAGTCCCTAGAGAGAAAACTGAATATTAATAATATACAGTATGTATTTGTTAAACTGAACATAACCAAATCTTAAACAAAAATGGGTCTCAAACTCTTGAAGGTGGCTGTTCTACCCAAGGTGACACACAGACAGACACAAATGTGCATCATAATATACTAAAATGGCAATTACTAAATGAACATACAATATTAAGTGTTTATAATGGAGTAGTTGAAAAGATTGAATGCCCTTGGGACCTACTGTAATATGACATGTGGTAAACTGGCAATCGATAATACACTTTTAACAATAGTGCAGTGTAGTCGTAAAGAAAATGCATAAATTATTATATAAACCAAATTCTGATTTTAGAAATTTTTACATTGGATTAGATTACTAATACTTTTACAGTGCCATTCCTTTGTTTTGAATGATAGTGAAAAAATGAGAAAATATATCATTTTGTTTTTTGTTTTTTTTTTGCATTTTTGAGTATAATTATCCAAAATAAATCTTTCAAATGAATGTGTTAAAATATATTTTTTCAGAAAAGGAGTTTAGTATCAATGAATAGTTCAAGAATTCTAGGAACAATCTGAGAGATTAATTAATTTAAGATAGTACTATCCAAAAGAAAAAAAACAAACTACTGTATATGAGAATCAACCAAAATGTCTGAACCTGAAAGCTGATTTGGTATGTGGCCAATGAGTAGCTTGCTTACACTAAAATATGTTCATTTTTAAGGTTCTAGTATTTATAATTTATACTGTTCAATTCGTTAACTGAGACATGAGGGGGGCTTGTTGAGGGCGAATCTCCAGCATTAATAATTTAATGATAAAGTCTGTGTCTTCCAAAGTTGAAACCCTGTTAATGCATAGCCAAAGTTATGGGGGATCAGCTACCTCTCAGTACCATAAATTCCATGTTGCAATTATCACATTCTTTTTATCTACGTGTACTCTTGTGAAAAATACTATAACAGCCTATGGTGCAAAGAAGAAGGGTTGGCACACTGACTGAAATAGCAAGTTAGTGGGCCAGAACAGGGTGTTTTTTTTGGAAAGCACCTCCTATATTTATGTGTCTGTGCAACTACCACTGTTAAGCCCTTGGAAGGTGTCCTAAGAAAACAGCATGAACAAAACTCAAACGTGTACTATCCTTAAGTCTCTTTCAAGCTAATTCTCATCCTGTTACTCTTTGAGGTACCATACTGGCTCCTTTTTATTAGTTTTACCCACAGGTCTCCTTTCACCTGGGGTCTTCTCTCAGGTCAGGATAGATGCCTTGATTTGAATCTAACATTCAGACCTTGCTGGGTTAATGTTTCAAAGTCCCAAATTTTAGCCAATAATACATAATAAAACTTTGAAGATGGTGTTATGACATGCAGACTTAGTATATGAATACATCAGAATGAATGTGTTTCAGCATTAACATAGAGTTAAAGGACTGCTGTTGCCAGGGGTTGGCTTTTCAGGAGGAGACCAAGGTAGGTTTAAAAAAGAGTCCCATGCAGTGAAGGAGCTAGGCTGGATGAGCAGAGCGACAGCAAGTTTGGAGAAATGTAAAAAAATAGAAGCAGAGGTAGACATCACTAGGACCATACAGGATCAGAATAGAAAGATGTTAAATCCGCAAGAAATTCTGACAGGATGCTCAGTGGTCTCTTTCCTGGAGCAATTTCATGTGGTCTTATCAGTAATAACATTCTTCCAAGAAAGGTGGCCTGGTCATGTACCACACCTTGAGAACCACGGTTCTAGTACAATAGGACCGTTAGTAATCATAATCCCTACTGTTCATCTCCATTTTTAACAGAAATAGCATAAATAGAAGTTGAATTCTGGCTATGGATACATATTGACATTTTAGACGTCCTCGAAACGTTTTTGAGAAAAAAGAGAACCATGGACATTTTTTGCATTGTGTAGTGGTAATGCTGCTGCCTTGCAGTAAGGAGATCATGGGTTTACATACCCGGGTCCTCCTTGTGTGGAGAGTGCTTTGAGTAGTGAGAAAAGGCCTATATAAATGAAGAGAATCATTATTATTATTGTTATTGTTGAGGAATGGTATTGGAACATTTGCCAAAAGGCTGATATATATTAATTTCCTAAAAACGTTTAGTGTTGTATTTCTTAACAACTTTAAGTAATATAATTTTAGGAAAATTGATGAATATTGTACCATAGGTAATGTTTTTCATACAAATCTAAAGTAAAATAAAATCATCATCTTCTTTAAGATCCCTATAGTCTTGTATAGTGATTGTCAACCATTTTGGCCTTGGGGTCCAGTTTCATCTTTCTGGTCAATGAAATGGCAACTCCAGGTAACATTTTCCTGTTAAAACATTTAAAATAGTGCAATGTGGCACACAATCAAAATTGGGTGGTGGGAGTCAGGGTCCATTTTTATACACCAAGAACAATGAGAAACACTGGTCTAGAATATTCAATATTAGTCTTACATTATTTAAAAATAATTGGCATTTCAAGTAACCTCTTTGTTAGAATATGAATAAAGACCTGAAAATCTACTTTCAGTAACTTGTGTGAATATTGCAGAAATAACATTACATTTTTTGTTTTATAATTTTACTCTTTGTTTCTTTTTTGATGGCAGCATATCATTTGTATTTTCTAAGATTATATTTTCATGGTTGCTGCCATTTGGTATGTGTGGTCAGTATGACGGTACATATTTGCATGTATATACGGCATGTGGTGTAATGGCAGCCATGTTGTTAGAATGTGGCCACAAACATTAGATGGTTCTGATGAAAAATATGCAGTGAAAAATACTAAATAACCCTAGTATAGTTCATTGTAATCAAGAAAGCTTGGGCTTTACCATTCATCTCCATGATGTTTCCACTTTATCTACAGCAACATTTGGGAGGGTTTTCACAATAAATTTTCTTTTTTAAAATGTTACTTTTAAATAGATTATAGCCTTTTGTAAGAAAAATACCATATAACAGCCAAATTCCAACTGAAAAGAAAAGGCTACAAAATGTGTTTTGAGTGCTTCTGTGGTAGGTAGTTGAGGTGGGCGTTTTGTTCTCATCCAAGTCCTGCCCTATTCTGATCTCTGACTTTCTGTTTGAAACATTCTTAAATAGTGGTTGTGCCCAAAGAGGTGGGCAAGAGCCAGAAGTGATATTAGAGTTTCTTGGACAGGTTCTCCTCCATTCTAAGTCAAGAGAGCGAAAAGCAGTTGATGCCCGTGTCAAACCCCAGTCCTTCTATGTCTTACATATGTCAGCAGAGCCAATAAAGTACTACATGAATGTGGGATGAAAGTTGTTAGATTAATTTTATTATGGGTGGCACCATGACACAGTGGGTAGCATTGCCATCTCATGGATACAGCCATTTGTCTTTGAATCTCCCCAAAAGTGGCCTGGATGGCATTGTCTGCATGGGTTTTCCTCCAGATATTCTTGTTTTTCTTCCATATCTCCAAAGATGTGCTATTTAATTTGATTAGTGATTCCAAAGTGACCCTGTCTGAGTGGGCCCTGTGATTGCCTGGGGCCTCTCCAGAGCGTTCTACCTTGTGCTCAGAGCTGACAGGATAAAATCTAACATGTGCTCACCCCTTTATTGGATATTACTGTATGTTCGTTTGTATTTTTTCAGTGTTTACACGTGTATGTGCATTCTGTGTAGGTTTTGTGCATATTTGATTGCTGTTAATATGCATACTGTGCACAACTGTAACACTATCTGTCTATCAACTGTAACTAGGCTTATTGTGAGCCTGTAAAAATGTGGTACTGACATCAGGGACACTGCATTTAAAGGCCTGAGTAATACTACTTTAAACTGAATTCATACAACTTTCATCTCTCTACAAAGGTCCCAGTTTACATTTTAAAATTGAAGAGACATGAGATGGATTCACTAATTATCTGTACATCTGTTTTATTTTGGGACTTTGACTGAGTTTGAATATATTGCCATCAATGGCTTGCCTGGGAGTCCACCATGGTGATGAAATTTTGCAGAAGAAAGTGTAATAAGGAACACTGACGGCATAGAACAAGGTGGGAATAATGTCACAGCCTTTGCTTTTAAAAAACAAATAAACCATTTAAGGTTAAGCTTTTTTATATTTTTGTAGTATTTCTGAAGGAAGTTCAGCAGGTTATTGACAGCCAAATCATTATTATATCACATCCTGGAGTTTGAGCAACCTCAAACTAGGGTTCTTTTGCTACTTTAACTGCAGAGGTTCAGGAAAATATTTAAGGCATTAGGTGTTACAGTAACAAAAATTAAATTTGTAACATCATTCTATCTTTTATTTATTAAAGAAACTTACCTAGGAACTGTTCTCATTAATTACCTGTAACACCAGACACAGAAGAATGTGTATTTACAAGAACTTCATTCATGTTCAATAAATGCCCACTTCAGAATCAAGAGAGTAGCCGATTGCATCTCACATTCACGCATACACAAACAGTCACTCATACATGACCATTTTAGTGTTTACCCATTGAAAGCAGCTCACTCCTTTGCAATATTGCATTTTTGAGAGAGAGTCCAGTAAAAAAATTTTATTTTGCTACATGATCTTCCATTCACCCATCTGTTTGCTAACCTTCATAGAAGTTCTCCCATTTGAAACTGGATTAGACAGTGTGATATTAGCGCTATATTGGCACCGACCTGACACAGCCCGACAGTGGAGGCACGTAAAAAGTGCAAACACAAACTTTATTTTCTTCAGCTATGGGACATGTCTTCCCCGTGCCCCACTGGCTCTACACAGTTCCCAAAAGCACTCACACAAAAGAACACACAACGCTCTTCTTCCTTCACTCCGCTCAGGCAGCTTCGCCCTCCTCCTCTCGACTCTGGCACCCTCAGCAGTGGGTGTAGGCTCCCTTTATAGCCCACCCGGAAGTGCTTCAGGTGGTAATTAACCTAAATTAGGCTGCACTTCCGGGTGTGGCTGCGTTGCCACCCACACGGGCTCAGGCAGACATGCAGCTCCCCCTGGTGGTGGTCACGGAGCCCAACAAGGATGAGCTCCAGTGTTCCAAGATAATGCAACCCAAGGGGGCTGCCACCAAGTGTTCCGGGGGACGTAGAGTGCACCCCATGGCTGCTCCCCTGGATCCAGTGTTGAAGGGGCATCCCGGCCAGGCATGGGTCCTGGCCGTCCGCCACAACAGGTATGATAATATGGATAGATAAACTTCTGAAATATATTTCTTTAGAACCAGTATGTGATGAAGTGATGCTGCTTTCAGGCTGTGATGCCAACAGAGAGTCTTGATTGACTGTAATTCAAATATATACTGTATATTATTTTAATGAACTATCTAAAAAGATAACTCTCAATCCCTCATCTCATTACTTTAACCAGTTGGAGTTATCGAAGTAAATGATCAAAAGATTTGTACTATTGCCATGGCAAGGTCCGAATGCTGTGTTCTCCAGTACCTGGTTCTGTAGAACCCCACACCTAGGCTCAAATACAACAGATGCATGAAATAAGTTTTATGTTCTGTGAGGAAACACAGCTATAATATTCCTAAAAACTATTGTGTTACTACTGTGAAACCAGTGGACTAAGCAATAGAACTTTGAAGAAAATTAAAAACTGTACAAACCACAAACTCTGAGATTAACATCTTACTTCTCAGGTGAAACTGAAATGTATGTTTTCAGGTTAGTTTTAAAAGCTTCCAAATCCTGAAACTCATGTCTAAAATTGCATCTACTTTTTTTTTTTTTTACAATATCTTGGACCAAACAAATCCTTAATATGACAATTTAAATACAATAGGTAAATGTGTAATTGCCTTGCCAAGCAATGATGGTTTCTAAATAGTAATTTACATGAATAGTGAATAAGGTTATTGAGGGAAGGCACAGATGCCCGTTAATATTAAGGTCTTCATACAGGAAGTCATTGATTTATTGTGCCAAATCAACACAGTTTTTCAATAGAACAATAAAAATGCATATGGACTATGAATCAACTCTTTAACATCCTCTGACTCTAATTAAAGAAGGCTTCCCTGCCAATCTTTTTATAGAAATTCTTGAAATATAATATGTTTGGATATCTGTAGAAGAAATAAAAACTTATAAAGTACAAATAATAAAATATATTAAAAAGCTGTTATGGAAACTCATTCAGAGGATTAAATAATAGCCTTTTTGACATCTCAGCAGAAGATGAGTATCATAAACACATATTTAAAAAAAACTTATTGACTCTAAAATAAGGCAATTTATATGTAAATCGACAATAAAGCAGAACTACTGCAAATGCATAAACCATCTTATTACAGATATACTGTATCCTGAAACAGTTAAAACTCACTTCATCTCTGCAAATATTTGCTTACCTTCCTTTTATTTCCAGGTTCTGGCTACATTAAGCCATCTACAGACTAGATTAATATCTCTCTAGTAGCTACCTTAGCATTTGATTATTTAGTCAGGTAATTCCCTTACAGAAATATTGCAATGGTTGAGTTTGCTGTACAGCGCGATATTAACTGCAAGCACAATATCATACATGCTGAAATTTCAGATTAAACTAGAATGCATTATTGATTGTGTGGTAATTTAGTTTCCTGAAAATAAGTGCCATTGGGTTATTCTTTAATATGAATGATAATGCAATATCTCCATAGACGGGAAATGAGGTCCTTCAGTGCTGATGATGTGCACCGTTACTTTGTCAAACATTTTCAAATTGCTTTCTTTTGTGTCTGTGTGGAAGGGGGGAGATACTGGGGTCTTTTCATTAGTTTACAATTTGAGATTTATTAGAATAGAACTCAACCGTAAATTTGCCCGGAGTATTGCTTTATTAGTATGGAGCGAGTCTTTATTGGGCTGCCTCAGAACTCTATAAAATGCTGATTTTTCAATGTACAATGAACTGCAGCATCATCAGTGTAGCTCTTATAAATTGATATTAAAATATCTGATAAAATTGTCCTCTTAGGTAACCCTTATTTTACCAAAGTTATCTTTATATGTGTAATGAATGTTTTTTTTCCCCTCTCGGCTGCTGTGCCGAACTGTTCATCATTAAATGGAAGTGTTTTGAATGGCTCAATATTAAGAAGATAAGCTTTATGTCAGACATCATAATTTGTTAAATAATAGTTGCCAGTAATGCACATAAATCAAAATCTATTTAATGCTAACATTTTCTGCACATACACTTTAAAATACATGCAGATTTATTGAAAACCAATGGCTGAAACAATAATAATGATAATGCATATTTAGAGAGCTGCATATATCTTCAGCTCATGATGGCCTGTTTATTGGCTTTTCTTAAAATAAAGTGGTTAGTTAATTTTATAATTGACCAATTTCATCTTTGAGAATGAATTAATCTTTCCTGTCAACTTTTAGCATTTTAAACATTTCACTATGTAGCAGAATAATCTTTCCCCCAATACAGTGTGATATTGCCCATCTGTGTAAATAACTGTCTACATTCAGTGATGTTGTTATAAATTATTATTTATTATAATCCAGTTTTAGTTTAGTCATTTTTTTTTTTTTCTGAAAAAATGTATTTTATAAACAGCATATTTTTATTAAAGAAGATTAATTGCTCAGATTATATAATTATGCTTTCAAAATAATATTTTAACAGTACAACCTGCATTCAACAGAGGTACTTTAATTATTTTTTTAAAGAAAGTATTTTTTTATTGGGCAAAGGTGTAACTTTAGTAAAAACTGTTATCCAACTGTTTATTTCCAGTGATGCTATGCCATGGTGTGTTGCTTGTGGATGTTCTATAGTTCATTCATCGGACAATAAACATTCACTTTTATTCAATGTACAAAGGTTAAATTGTATTAGTATCTTTGAAATGGATAGCAGCTTTTGTACTAGATGCTAGGATATATATATCCTAGCTGTTGCTGCTTCATAACCCCATTTTAATATGAATGGTTTGTCTCACATCGAAGTTAAATAATGATAAAAGGTAACAAAACCAAATAATTTTGTGATACATGTTAGAATTTTAAACTATCTTTATAAAGAGCTTCAGAGATTTTTGTTTTATAGTGATCCCGTTCTTCTTTGCCATGTTGTTCCACAGTCACCTTAGCATCAAAATGTCAGCAGGTGTATTGCCTTTGTGCTGTTTAGCTGCTTCAACTGCTTTTAGACCACGTGTATGCAAAATCTTCTGTAAAGATACTGTGCAGTCCTCAGTATTTACGGCAAAGCTTTTATGAATTATAAGAAAAGTAATGCATTCCACTTGCAGGTATCCCTCGGATAATGCTTAATCCCGATATTTAGGGGGGCAGATAATCAGGGATCTGTTGTATTTTTAAACAATCGATAAATAGGGTGCATATAATCAGGGATCTGTTGTATTTGTAAACAGTCACTCATTCTGTTTTTCAAAATGATTTCCAATGACTGCCTAAAGACTGCCTGCTGCAGGCAGAATTAATACTGTCAAGATGAACATCCTTCCTAAGCTTCTATTTGTATTTCAGAGCATCCCTACATACATTAACATATCATTGTTCCAGAGCAACCTGGACTCAAATTTAACCTCATTTGTTTGGAACTCGAGACGTTCATGCATACAAAAGGCAACTCTGCAAAGACTTACAACAGAAGGTGGCATGGTACTACCTAAATTTCAGTTTTATTACTGGGTGGCAAATATACCGTACATACTATAAAGACCAGGAAATCAGCACAAATTAATGAATTTACACCAGCCTGGTCAGCAATTGAAATTAAATCTTGCTGTACTTCTTTATATGCACTACTTTGTGCTCCTTTTAAATACTAACTTTTGTTAGTATACCAATAATCCATTCATGCATCAATCACTCAGAATACTGAACCAACGCAAAATGCACTTCAAGGCAAAGAAGCATTTATCTGTTGCACTACTACATGATAATCACCTTTTTCAACCTTCTCAAACCTACACAGTATTTAATTTTTGGAAAACACTTGGGATAAAGATACTAAGAGAACTGTATATAGATAACATATTTGTATCCTACTGTATAAATAGTTACGTTTCAGATTTAACTTACCAGCAACACAACTTTTCCACTATTTTCAAATTTTGTTAGAAGAAATCCACCCAATTTTCCAGACTTTAAAACCCATTTCTAATCCAGAGACAGTACCAATCACTCTTGAAGACTTCCACAGCATTTCATTAATATATAAAAACATTTCAATTTTCCTAAGGTAAGGCATGAGAAGGACCTTTCAATTAATATCTCAGAAAATAGTTAAAGTCAGACATACATAGAATACATTGTAGCTCTATATATTCAAAGCACTCGATAATATGACTTAAAATCTTTCATATTACACTAATGTTGTTTAAAATTGTCCCAAATGTACTCAGAGTTAGATCCAACTTTGGATCATAATTCAGCCACATGTTTTGAATATGCAACAAATTATATCATTTTGGACAAAAACTTTTTAAATACTTATCATACAGCCTTAGGTTTTGATTTTTTTAAATTTTCTGGAGTTTTTTCCCAAAACCTGTTGCAAAAAGGTACACAAGAGGATTGATTGGACTGTTAACCTTCTGCTGGTGCAACAAAAAGGGAAGATGAAAAATCTTTATAAAATAAAGGATTAATAACACAAAAATGATCTGTAGCAAAAGAAGCTCTGAGAAATACAAAAGACACAGAAGGGGTTACCTTCAAAAATAGGCTACCCAGTGGTAAACAAGTCACAAATATACAATTCCAAAGACAGGTAAAAAAAAAAAAAAACAGAGCAAATAGGTAAAAATCCTGTAAACAATAAAAACACAGCAATAATAAAAAAAATCATTACCTTCTAAAGTAATGGTGCTTAACATGAGTCTAATGAAGCCTAATGAAATTAATTTAGTTCATCACTGGAGTTCATAAAAAATCCAGCAGATGTGTATTCACAACATCAATAGAAATGTTTTCAATAGTAAATTGCAATAATAAAACTTTTATGTCACTGGGCATAAAAGAAAAAAATGCCTCCTAATAAGATAAAGGCACTACAACACACAAGAGGAAAAAAATCATTTCAACTTTTTTACTTTTTATCCCAGTCTAAGGATGTTAAACAGATGCAAACAATGAAGCTGACTGCAGAGCAAATTGACACAATTTATTTAAAATCTTAAAAAAACTTCCAAGTAGCTAAAATTAACATTGTAAATTTTAGTGGTGGATTTAATGATTTCATTTAATTTTAAGACATCCTCCAAGTAATATGTCATTGCCTAAAGTAATACACAAACTGAAATCCAACCTTAATGGAAATGTAGTCTCCACAAAGACAGAACTTTTATGCCCCATATAATCCACTTAAGATAATTTTCTTTACATTAGAAGGAAAGCTGCAACACAAAGAAGCAAAAAATACACTTAAACTGCACTTATACCTGGGTACATCTGAATTGCACTAATTAACAACTTGAATATGAAATGGTACAAATTCACCTTTATCAGTAGCTAAGCACTCTTAATTTTAGAATGCTTAACTTTATGCCTCCCTTTCAGAAAGTATTTCTGGCACCTCCACAAATATTCCATATAATTACAAAATCAGGGAATCTTACAATGACATTCATATCCTTCTTTCCCTCTCAGTTATTCATGTTTTTTTTTCTTTTTACAGTCATCTTCCACATGTCATATCACAATTTTGTGTTGTTCTGTCCCGCCGATTTCACCTTTTCTCAGAAAAATCTCCACCCACAGTTTATAGTGCGATCAATTACAATCACAAGTACAGTGTAACAATCAATTAAGTAGGTGCACCAAAATAGAAAAGCAATGAAACATTAAACATAAAAAAGTGTAAATTAAAACAATTGGAACTGGTAGACACACACAACCAGTGTGTGCATTCAATCAAAAGTAATGTTTCCTACTGTATTTTTAATATTGTTCACATTTTATTCTTGTTCTTTTTTTTGTTCTTTTTACTGTAGGATTAATTCTAATGAATCTTGTAACATGTGTGTTGTGATCCTGTTACACAAAAGCTCAAAAAATGGTTGTAGTCCTCATAAAATCACAAATATACTTGTACTTTTTCTTGCAAACTTAGAATTGAGGATTTTGTTTTATTACAAATAGAAACCAATAGCACTTATTTTATATACTGGTTTTCTAAAGCAACACCAAAAAAGCCGCACTTTAAAAGAAGGGTCCGGCCAATAATACTAAGCACTGATAGATCAGGCTGGTTTTTGGTATTTGCATAAGCAATGGTATCATTTGAAGCTGCCCCAATATTATGATGCTGAAACTCTTAGGTTTTCTTTTGTGTGTGAAAGTTTATATAGTTTGGTAGTAAATAAATACACCAAAACTAAATTCACACATACAAGTTTGAAAAGCTAAGGCAAAATGCTAAGCTTTCAAGCAGTGTTTAAAAGTGATCAAAGCTGGTGCTGACCTAATACAAAAAGGTAAACTATTCAGTAGCTTAAGGGCAGCTACTGCAAAAGCATGGCCCCCTGTAAGCTTAAGTCTAAATCTCAGCGTGATCAGTAACTTCTGGACCAGAGGACCTCAGCGATTGTGAAGGAGAGTAAGAGGTCAGTAAGACAGAAAGGGCTAAACCATTCAGGGACAAACAGTACAATTTTAAAGTAAATCCTATAGCAAACAGGAAGCCAGTAAAGAGAAGCTAAGACTGGTGTGATATGATTCTGTTTTCATGTGCCTGTTAGAATCCTGGCAGCAGAGTTCTGGACTAGCTGAAGATGATCAAGGAATGACTGATTAGAATTCCTGAAGCCTATGAAAAACTCATAATTCCCGGCCCACCTTAAATCCCTTCACACCTCTTCAATCAACATGTTTTGTTTTGTAAATGCATTGATCAGCACAAGCAGCAAGCAGCCTGCTATCCTATCCCCCACCTTGACTTAGCTCAACTCAGGCAAAAAGTTCTCCCACCACAAGCCAAGGCTCCTTATCTGCGTGTGATGTGCCTGGACTTGTATAGGGTAAATAATACAGTATTTCATTATGTGGAATACATGCATTTCATGTGTGTTCCGTGTCTGCAAAGATCTGGGTAAGTGTAGGAAGAAAGGAAATTTGAGAAATGCAAGAATTGCTGAACGCATACCTAAAGGAGAAACTTTTTCCATGTTATACTAATAATGATGTAAAGTGTATAATATGTGAAGATTTTAGTCCAAATATCAAATAAATATGTGCAATTTTATTCAAGAATATAGCCAAAGATAAAAAAAAAATTTACATGTGGCTGTCAATGAGTTAAAAACTCAAGTTCAAATGTCAATCGACAGGGAATTTAAATGTATTCTTCAATGATGCAGAAGTAGGACCTGTTGCCTTATAACCTGAAGGTCCTGGCTTCAAGACTGGGTGCTCAGCGTTTTGAGTAGTGAGCTACTATTATTATTATTTCTACAATAAAATAAAAACATACATTTGATTTGAGTCTGTAACACCTGGTGTAAATTTTGGCTACTTGTAAAAGTTAGCACTTGTTTTTTTATTATTCAATTTTATTCTCTCAGTGACATTCACGTGGTACAACGAACTTGCCTCTCCCTCTCTGAGTTGATAGCATTTATCTCCATTCTTTTCTCAAGAGAAGCGCTAACTTTTACAAGTAGCCAAAATTTAGATTTGGGACAGCAACCACTTCAAAAACATTTTTAAGAAGACGAGGGAACATTATCTAGCTGACAAGTTGTGGGTTTAAGGTGACTAATCACTTCTGCCAAAAAGGGTAGAGATACAGGCTCAAACCAATGAAAAAGAGTTGAACATGTACTGTAGGAGGGACAGACGGGTGATCAACAGAGGGTGTAAAGTGGGATATAATGTCAGCAATTTTATGAACAAAAAATGGGAGAAAATCTTTGCAGATGGTTGGTATAATGTCAAGCCAAGTAGTGAACAGATGGGTGAAGAAGAGCGTTAATAATATTATATAACACTCTAGGTCTATGATAATTGTCTGAAATAGTTTATGAAAATACTTTATCCTAGCAGATATTACAGCTTTCTGATAATTAGCCAAACTATCTTTTAAAATATCAAAGGACTCATGAACCTTGTCTTTTTTCCACTTGCACTGTTCCCACCTACATGCCCGCCTCAGGGTATGAGGGCATCATTTAACCATGGTTCAGGTTTTGAGCGCTTGACTTTAAACGGAGCGTTAGAGTCTAAAATGTATCATTATCAAGTATCATTAAAAAGTGGCCAAGTTATACATTTGTCTCTGTATGCTGCAGTGATTTCTTGATAAAGTACTTACAGTGTGAGAGTTTGCAGATAAGCATTCGCCACTATTCTAGCATGTTTTCTTATCAAAGTAATGGACAGGTCATTATTCAGTCAGATTTTTTAAATGCCCAGTCTGTCAGCTTTCAAAAAAGGAGTTCAGCTTTCTAATGCATATTACCGTACTTACCTCCATAAATTGCAGTTGGTGCTCGATAAGACAATTTATATATTAATGTCATAAAATTATTTTGCTATTCATTTTTTACAAGGTTTTCTTATGGTTTGCATGGCTCTTTTGTTCCTTTAGGCTTTTTCTTGTAGCTCAAAGAATTTGAATTTGGTGTTAGATTTTTAATTAAATAATTAAAATTAAAAGTATTTTGTATCGTTATTAGAGCCATTTTGTTTTCTTTAGGACACAGCCTTTTTGTGAGTCCCATCGTTAGGATTTGGCCTTGAAGGTCATGACTTTTAATGTTGTTTGTATGACAAGTTAAAAGGTCAGATCTGGCATCCATTTCCCATACAAGCCTTGTAGATAGAAAATTAATTTTTCAGTGTCTATTTGTTTAAACGTTTCTCTGATTACTGCTCTTTTGACTCTGAAAAGTTGACAATGAGTTTCAAGTTATGTTTTAGTTACAACAGCAGCATCTTCATTTTCCCAACCATGACTTTACTATGTTTTTCAACTACTTTTAATCTCCTGGTCCAACACCTTTCTAAACTGGTAGCTCTCCAGCTATAAAAGAACAGTCAATAAATACTCTCTATCCTATTGTGCTTGTTGTTAAGCAAAATGCTTTGTGGGTTGTGAATTTACATGGACTTGTCAAACAAACAGAGAATTTTAATAATGTGCGTCAATGAAATCTTCATATGTTACACATCCTTACAAAGCAGATATGTTTACTTTTACACAAAACTGTGAATGAAATGGATTTATTTTTTAAGTCACATTATTTGTGTTTTACGTGGTCCTTACTGTGAGAAAAGCTTGCAAACCAGTTATGTGACTTTCCTGGTTAAATTTGTTATGATTAAAAAGTTTATATAAGCAGACAACTGCAGAAGTAAAAAAAGAAAGCTTAGAAGAATAGCAATTAGAAGTTTTTCAGTAATGCTCAGAGGAAAACCCAAATCTGTTGGATTCCAAACATCTTTTTATTCAGGACAAGTACCATTTTTGAATGTCAATATATTTTTCTAATATTGTGACTTATGATTGGTACCCTTCTGCTGTTTATGTTATTAAAATGCATGCAAATGCCACTTCTTTTCCGATTTTCACTCATGTTGTTGTTAACCCTCCTGTCTCAGCTTATTATTCCTCCCTGCTCTTTTGTATTTGTCTTCAGAATTTGCTAATGTGAGAGGGTAGCGTCAGACTGATGACATGTTGGAGTCTGGGTCACATCTCTCTATTATAAAAGAAAATCCTGTCCTGGAAAGCAAAAGCAATGCGACGATACATGATCTTCTCGGAAGACATTTAAAGACCAAAGAGACTTGCCACGGTGCGTCTCGCGGGGACTGTAAACATGAGACTTGGTGCCAAGAGATTCTCCCAGAGCAAAAAGGACAGCGACTGTACAGGCTTTAAAAAGATCGAAGGGCAGTGCGACAGCAGCCCCCCCCTCCCCCGACAACACAAGCAGCGTTATACGTCCTGCAAGAAAGAATTTAACCACAACCGGGGCCATAAATAAAGGACAAGTATTGTTTTTACAATGTCATGCGAGACCAGGTAGTGAGCCATCATTTAAAAGGAGTCCACAGACATCTAACCAAGCAGTTGTTGGATTGCTTTTGGCAGACAAGCATCATGTGTTCCCAGCTCTTAAAACAACGACATGCGACAGGCAGAAGAGGCAGCTAGCAAGCAGCAAAAAGACAGCAAATGATCCAAAGGCATATCCTTAGCGTGCGTTCAGACGCCCACCCCTTCACAACACGAGCAGTATTATACATCTGGCAATAAAGAGATGTAACCACGCACTTGGCCGGAAATAAAGGACAAGTATTGTTTTTACAAAAGTTTTTAAAGTAAAAGTGAAAATAATGCATAAGTAACAATTCCCAAGAAAATAACAATCTCTTTAAATTGTAGATTGCCTGCCTAAGGTAAAGTCATCCTTGATGACTGGGGATGTGGGAATGAGGGGTCCTTTCATCGGATTAGCTCTATTTCAGATGTGGAATGGCAAAATGGGGGTGGGAGCTTGATGAATGAGGTCTCCAGGACTTGCGATATCATCTAATGTGAAATTCTACTCCGTACTTCTAGAATGTTTATTTTTATACTGTATTCAGGATTTATTCTGTTCTATGTATTGTACTGTACTGTATTGTATTGACCCCCTTCTTTTTGACATCCACTGCATGCCCAACCTACCTGGAAAGGGGTCTCTCTTTGAACCTTCCCTTTCCCAAGGTTTCTTCCATTTTTTCCCTACAAGGGGTTTTTTTTGGGGAGTTTTTTCTGGTCTTCTTAGAGGGTCAAGGCTGGGGGCTGTCAAGAGGCAGGGCCTGTTAAAGCCCATTGTGGCACTTCTTGCATGATTTTGGGCTATACAAAAAATAAATTGTATTGTATTGTATATCCGATAAACCAAACACAGGGGTTGGCAAGCGAAGCGAGCAGGGGGCAGAGCCCCCTAGTTTAAATTAAAACATTCCTGTAGACTATTAAGTCTAATAAGTTGGAACATTTTCTTTCACCCATCTTAATATGTGTAAATCAAACTAGTAAACTAGTTATCAGGTCAGGTCAGGTCAGGTCAGGTTGGGGAGCATGCACTGATACTGCGCGCTGTCACGCCCACCACATGAGGAAACAGTTCGGGATCCTAGTTGGCAACCCCCAAGGCAGACATGTGGTCCAGTCCCACCCTCCGGAAATTACCCTCTATCTGCTGTAGCCAGGTGTTAAGTGGGTGTCCCCTTGGCCTCCGTGAACAACCGCTCAATCGACACAAAGTCAAACCAGCGGTACCCCAAGAATTCTCAGAAGAGACAGAATACCAAAGGAGTGCAGTCTTCGTCTCAGGTCACTGGATATCGTCCATGTCTTGCAACCATATAGCAAGACAGGAAGCACCAGGACTCTAAAGACTTGGACCTTCATTGTTTTGCATAGATATTGGGAGCGCCACACACCCTTTACAGTGACCTCATGACCCCCGTACTCTCCCAATTCGTCTACTGATTTCATAGGTAGAGTCACCAGAGATATGAATGTCACTGCCAAGGTAAGTAAACCTTTCAACAAGGTCAACACTCTCTCTGCAAACAGACACACTGCTGATGGCTGTACCCAGGAGGTCATTAAAGGCCTGGATCTTGGTTTTTATCCAGGACACTCACATGCCCAGACTTCTCAGACTCTTTGCTAAGTCTCTTTAAAGTTCTGATCAGAGCCTCCATTGACTCCGCGAACATCACAGCATCGTCAGCAAACTCAAGATCAGTGAATCTTTCTTCAAAAACAGATGCCCCACAGCCACTGGATCCCAAAACCTTGCCTAAAACCCAGTCCATGCAAGCATTGAACAAAGTAGGAGCAAGAACACACCTCTGACGAACCCCAGAATCAACTGGGAAAAATGCAGAGGTTCTGCCTCCACTCTGCACAGCACTCACAGTACCTGTGTACAAGGAAGCCCTGATATCCAGCAACTTTGAGGGGATCACATGAAGTCTTCGAATGTCCCACAGGGCAGCTCGATCAACTGAGTTGAATGCTTTACAAAAATCGACAAAGGCTGCAAAGAAACTCTACCGATATTCGCGTTTGCGCTCCATGAGAACCGTCAGTGCCAGGATGTGGTCAATGGTAGACTTCTTAGGCGTAAAACCAGACTGCTCCAGTCGCTGGCAGGTGAGCAAATGATCATAGATCCTATTGAGGATGACCCTAGCAAGGAACTTACCCAGTACCAAGTGCAGTGTTATCCTCCTGTATTTGCTGCAATCCAAGTGATAACACTTTTCTTTCTAGATATGGACAACAAGTCCCATTTTCCAGTCAGTTGGGATAATGCCAATCTCCCAAATGGAAGCAAAGATTGCTTGCAATGCCAGGAGGACAGCCTTACCACCAGCCTGGAGAAGCTCATCCTTCCCTACTCTCAGCTGATTTCACCACCTGTGCAATCTCAGTGAGATTGGGTGGTTCACAGCTAATTAGAGGATCAGCCACAAGAACCATGGACCCAGAGATATCCAACATCCTATCCGGTTGATAAGCTTTAAACAGCTGCTCAAAGTAGCCAGCCCAGCGGGCCACAACTACAGTATCATCCTCAAGGACTGTTCCATCAGTCACTCTGACTGAGACTCTCCAATGAACAGATTTGGATGTGCATAATGCTTTGATTCCTCTGTAAGCAAGACGTGGGTCACTAGACCATAGACGGTGTGTCACTTGCTCAGAGATTCCTTAAACAAACACCTCTTTAAATGGCCTCAGAGCCCTCACGTACATCCTTCTCAGTTCCTGATGCAGACCAGAGATGCCTTCAAGCTGTGCACTGTGACTCCTCTTGATGATCCTCTTGATATCCAGAGTGCCCTGCAAGATGAAACACCTCGTTCTGGGAACACTGATAACACCAACACCAGTGTTCCAAACTAGTTATCAGTATAAAAAAATAATTATTGGTCGGACCCTAATTAAAAGTATAGATCCCTTGTACTGCTATTTACATGCACTATTTCCCTTTCTGTTGGAGCATGGACAGGTTAAGTGACTTGCTTAGGGTCTCACATTGGGGTGAGGTTTGAAGCTGTGCCAGCAACCTTGAGGTTAGGAGTTTCAGCCCTTATCCATTGTGCCAAACTGCTTACAATGTGACAAATACACAAAAGCAAACTAGGTAAAATCTAGGAAAAAATTGTGAGCCATTGATGATGCAACCATTTTATCATTGTTGTAATGTACATCAGCAAATAGCATCTTGGATCACAAATGATATGAATGTGCCTCAAAAAAATTGCATAATTTTTGAAAATTAATATGAAGGTGTAGAAAGAACATTACTGCTAAGCATTGTTCAGGAGCTGGTTTAATATAGGGGTTACTTTCAGAAGTGGCAGTTACTTAAATAGAAATATGATCAGCTATTCAATGACGGCATGTTCGGTGAATGTTACAGCAAATATACAGTAACAGAATTTAGAAACTATGGTATGTAGGCAATCTGGGACAGTGGGTACATTTTCATGGAACCTAATATTTATTGAATAATTAGTTGACTAATTTGCTTACACTTCGATCATATCACAAATAGTACTGTACACCCACATAAAAAATTAACAAAGTTAAGCAGAATGAAAGCTGTGGTTTCATACATTTTTAAAGAAAACTTAGTTGTCAAAATCTTTTTTATTACTCAAAAAAAACTAAAAAATGTATAAACACTTTGTACCAAACAATTTTGTAGAATATATACCATTCAAAAGAAGTAATTTCATTCATTGATAAGTCATGCATGCTGCACTGCTGATTCTATTTTTAGTACATATTCTTACAAACTACTGAGTCTGGATAATGTATCTTGTTCTCACAGGTAGTTGAAAAATGATGAGTCTTAAACTCATAGAAAGAATCAAATACTGTAAATGTTCTTCATATCTATTTGACTCCACACTCAACAGTTTAAAAACAGCCATCCCGTCTATAATGTCCACTAGAACCCACTGTGTTTCTTTGAAATTTGGCAATCAAGATGGTTCCCATGGATCAATCTCTTGATAGTTCTCCCATATGACAGCTGCAGGAATTTGTACGATCATATTGTTCTCACTTGCACTTGGGGACATTAAAGCACTACTCTCCTTGTCACTGTCTTCTGGCAGCTCAAAACCCTCATCTTGACAGTGCAGAAACTAAGGCAACAATGACATGTATAACATCTCCTGCAGAGTATTTTTTTGATGAGAGCAACAACTGGTATTTGATGTCATGCTGCATGGAAAATTAATGCCTGATGTGTTAGACTTCATTTATCCTGCAGTCTTTGCTACTATTTCAAGGATAAAGCCATTCAATACAGTCTACAGAACTTTTCTCACATTTAGCCTTTTACTCCTTGATGTTTACTTTTTTGTGTGGACATTCAATTTGAAAGGGTTAATCCAGTTCTGAGTAATGGGCACTAGAAGTTAAGCGGCAGCACTGGGCACAAGGCAAGAACCAGTCTTGAACATGTCATCAGTCCATCACAAGGCACACTCATGCATACGGATACACTTTGACCACATAGTACTGGATATGTAATATGGTTATGGGTTTAAGATTATTCACAGTGGGATGTGCTTAAACAGATAGAGAAGATTCAGGGATATTTTCTATTTATTTGTTCAGGACAATATTTGCTGTAGTGTTGCCTGTGTGGCGGACAGCCAGGGTCCTTACCTGGCCAGCATGCCTCAACAGTGGAAGGACCAGGAGAAAGAGCTTATTCAAGGCATTACCTTCCTGAGAGCACAAGGTGGCAGCCCCCCTGGGTTGCAGCGGTGCCTCGGACTACCAAAGGGCTCCATGGGAGTTGCGGTTTGGTACCGCCCTGTTGGGTTCTGTGGTTGCTGCCAGAGAGCTCTGCAGGAAATGTTGAGCCCTGTGTGGCAGCGCTTCCACCACATCTGGAAGTGCTGCTGGAAGAAGGTCATTAAACACCTGGGGCTTCAAGCATAATGCTGTGTGTAGAATTCACAATAAAACATGGCGTACAGACAAAAGCGGAAAAGTGCATACTCACAAAAAAATCCAGATACATAAATCTTTGCGTACGCCAACGTCCACGTTCTTCCGCTCCATAAATCCCAGTCAGTGTGAAAAGTAACGCAAGTGCATGCGCCTGATGTCCCACCCCGTTTCCTCCCAGAATTATGCCTCTTTGAATTTGCAAATCAATATAAATAGCCGTTAAGCTCAGCGTTCTGTGAAAAGACAATAGCAAAAGCACCGGGGAAAATAGAAGAATTTCAGCAAATACCAAGTGGAGGCAAGGAAAAATGTACTATATGTTGGTTTAAATAGTGATATAAACAACAAAAGGAAGTTTATCGAGTGACATATAGTGTTGGAGAAACTCAAAAGTTCAAATTCACGAAGTCACACAATGCCTGAAATAAAAAAGAAGTTGTCAGATATCAAAGTCGCCGTGAAAAGGCGAGTCGTAGCCCATCATCTGAGTGTCACATGGAAGCTTATTAGGGTACACAGAAAAGAAAAAAAAATGGGACACAGTGAGAAAAAAGCTCAAAATGTCAACTTTAATCTGGAAATTTCCACTTTAATCACGTAATTTATTTTGTCATTAAAGTAGAATGTCATAAACTTCATCTTAAAATCATTTCATTTACTTGTTTCTCAAATACCATCGTAACTAAAGTAGCACGTTAAATGCTTTGTATTGTATGTGCTCTTCTATGTGCTCTATGTGTGTGAATTAAACGGGTTTCCTCTTCCTCCGACAGGACACAGAATCTATTACATTCGTGATATTACAGCTCTCTGAATAATTTAAATACTGAGATGTATACTTGATATAATTTTCATGATGATAGGAATTAAAGCATGCATTAAATATGGGAACACGGTGGCACAGTGATAGTGACGAGCTGGTGCCCCATCCAGAGATTGTTCCTGCCTCCCCCAAGATGCTTGCTGCGGCATGCATGACCTTCAATGAAATAATTTATTGCAGCAGTACTGTCTCTTTCAAACAAACTAACCCCCAATTCCTGTCCTTCCTTTTCTTTCTCCAAGTACCCAATCAACACACAATCTGCTCTGTAATAAATGTCAAGACATCAGTAAGCTTAGAACACTGATTCTTCAAAACCTTTAAGGAACATTGAAATATCTTCGTAGTACATGTTTAATTATTCTTTCTATCTATCCATCCAATGTCGAGCCAGTCCCAACAAGAATACAGAGCGAGGCAGGAACAATCCCTGAACGGGGCGCCAGCTCGTTGCTAGCGCTTCAACACTGTGTTCTCACATATTAAATTATTAACAATATAGATTATTTAAATGATCTATTTATGTGTATAATGTAATAAACATATTTTGCTGCATTTCATCTTAAAAATGATATTGTCATCATATGTAAATACACGCTTTATAAACTGGCTCAGGTTGTGCAATATTATAACTGTATTGCAGGTTTACAGTGAGGGAATTGTACTTATAAGTACAAACAGTTCTACAAGGAAGTGATGGACTGATTGAGTGCATTTATACTGTAGTTCTTGGGATGAAACTGTTTCTGAACCGCGAGGTCCCTACAGGAAAGGCTCTGAAGCATTTGCCATATAGGGGCAGTTCAAATAGGCTGTGCACATGTCTGAGGCAGCGTGTGCTTGATGCTGTATACTGATAATTTTCTTTCTGATCAGCTGCTGTAGAGCTGTGATTCCACACTCAGATACATTAGGATAAATATTCTGAGTGGTTCATTGAGAGTAACAATGCTAAAGCAGCTATGGTATTTGGAATAGTTTGGCCATTCCATGCACCATTATATTGTTACAGGTTAATTACAATCAGATGCCTTAAACTAATAAACAATATGTGGTTAATTTCAGGGTATTTGATAAAGCCGCATCAGGGATGTGGATCTGAAAAAGAAAGGGAAACCACGCTGGAACAAAAGCACTGCTTTGACACTGGGTGCCGTCACTTTGCAAAACCGAGCGGAGAACTTGCGTACACCAAGGAAAGATATGGCGTGAAAATGTGCCTGGCTTTACGGCCGGTTTAATTTTTATACATTGCAATGTGAGCATGGAAATGGGTGTATGCACCATTTTTGTGTGTACACACCATTTACACATGAGGCCCCTAGAGCACTTCCAGGTGTCCTATAAAAGAAGCCAGCTACCACGACTCTGGGAGCCAGAGTTGGGAGGAAGTGGACAAAGAGAGAGAAAGAGAGAGGAAGAAAAAGTAGAAGAGAACTGTGTTTGTGTTGTGTTGTACTGTATGCTTGAATCGTGCAGGCATTTCTCACATGGAAAAAGAGAAAAAAATAAAAGTATGTCTGCATCTGTCTGTGTGGGGGTTTGGGCAGCAAGAGCTCCATCTTGTGGCCACACCTGTAAAATAACAACATAACACACATTTTCATGCATTTAACATTTTATTTAAATTGCAGTATTGAAAAGTAAGCAAGATGTTATGGATGCTTCTTTTATTAATTATACTGGTTTTGATGACTATGATTGCACATGTGTTATATAAACACATGATACTTTATTTCATTATCCATTGTAAGAGGAGACGGTGAGAAATATATTACCTGATGATTCCTGTGATCCTCTATCAGAGATGATTTTACCTTAAGCAGGCAAAACAACTTGGCAGGTAGGCAGTGGCACCAAGTGCCACGTTTGAGTACTGAGAAGAGAAACAGAATAGGTAAGGGTTATTAACAAATTATAAATTGTCATATTACTTATGTTTTAATGCTAATGACTAACACCAGAGATGCAGTCTGTACAGTTAACCAGCAGCTCTAGTCAGGATATGCTAAACAGAAGTACTGTAGCTAGTCTTCAGACGGGATTTGAAAGCTGAGGTGGAAGGGACATCTTTTATAGTAGCAGGCAGACCATTCCACAGTTTAGGGGCCCTGTAACTAAAAGCTTGACATTCCACTGTTATTTTATTAATCCTTGGAATCATAAGAAGACCAGCATCTTGAGATTATAATGTATGTTCTGGTTTGTAAATCATGATACGTTTAGACAAGTAAGCTGGACCTTGGCCATTTAAGTCTTTGTATGCTAAAAGCAGGATTTTGAAATCTGCCCTAAATTTAACTGGGAGCCAGTGTAAGGATTTAAGAACTGGAGTTACGTGTTCTTGTTCTTGCAATAATTCTTGCAGCAGCATTTTGGATTAACTGGAACCTGTATAAAGAACAATTTGAACATCCAGTGAACAACGCATTGCAGTAGTCAATCCTACTAGAAATAAATGCACGAATTCATTTCTCAGAAACCTGTTTATTTAGAAAACGCCTTAATTTCCCAACATTCAATGGCTTTAGAAAAAAACACATTGTGACAGATAGGGGGCGCTCTCGCTCCCTTGAACCCTCGGACACCATGCCAGACACCAGATAAAATCCAAAATATTGAATTTATTATTAATAAACCGTGCACAAAGCACCCTCCTCTCCCCAATACTCATATAAATCAATAACAATACTACAATAAACACTCCTCCACTCTCCCAGACGCGTTGCCACCCTTCCACCCAGCTCAGCTCATCTGTCTGGGATTTCCCATAGTCCATTATCATCCTCGACCCAGAAGTGCTTCTGAGCCCTCAGTCCATGTGATTATCCAGCACTTCCGGGTCAGGTAAAAACTTCTCTTTTTTCTTCAGCCCTGAAGTATATCATTTCTTCCGTTCCCGTGACTTGGAAATACTTCCGGGCTATACAGAAAATATAAATCCCTGGGCCTCCCTGCAGCGACTCCTGGCGGCCCCCATGGTATCCAGCAGGGCTGTTCATTAAAAGTCCACTGTCCATAATTCCCTGCTGGCATTCGGGGCATCTCCATGCTGCAAGGAGGGTTCCATCTGGCGGCCTGGGGGTGTTGGCCGGGATGAATGGCTGGCCATATCCCACAACATTTAGTCACCAACTCCAATGAACGTCCTTTTAATGTGTTTCAATAAAAATGAGAGTATATAATATATGCCCTACAGTGTATTAAAATCCTATATACAGTTAGATTTTACCTTGTGTGCAAATTGAACATATAACTCCTATTTATCTGAGAATCATAATTCTGTGTGTTTTAGGTAAGGATTGGCCTTGCCCAACAGGTCAACCATTCATTTATTTATCCCTTCCTTCACCTATTCTGTCCATACACGTACATTTTAATTTTTACTTTGCTTTTTTGGGGTGGACATCCTTGTTCATGTTCAATTCAGTTAGTTTGTGATGTATTTCTGTGTTTTTTTTTTTTGCAATAATTAAGAAATTGTTAAGCCATACATTATACATTCATGAGTACACACATTATGTTAAACAAACAGTAAAACAGAAGACTTTTGGTTTGCTTGGTTGGAAAATATATGAAGAAGTATCCAGAGCACACAACCCTATTAGTTTTGCCAGAAGGTATACATTGTAACAGGATATTAGAAGGAAAACATTTACATCACAGAGAATTTATTGTTTAGTCTTTGACATGTTTGTTATTTTATTAAAATCAGTCTGCTCCCTAGTGTACAAACTCCTATATAAATACTTGTAAAACAACAAAAATGAATGCTACATCTCCATTTTGTAATTAAAACTGTTTTTCTCTCCTATTCTGTTCTAGTCCTGTTCACATTTAGCGATTACATTTGCTCTGCTTCTCTCCAACCGTCTGTAGTCAAACAATTACTGTATTTACATGCTATGGGAAAACAGTTGGAAATTTCACAGTGTGACAATTAGGAAATCCTGTAAATCTGCTACCTGAATTAGGCAAGATCAGATGGAATGTTGACTAGAGACCTCGTTTCAATATACATATATACAGTCAGTGGCGGACCGTCAGGGCCTGCAAGGCCTTCTCTGCTGGCCTAAAAAAATATCTGAATCACAAACTGATGTTAATTATATTTTGTCCATGAATACTTATTAAATAATTCCAAATAGTCTGTCCACTTCCTTTCATCGCTTTTCCGATGGTTGTGCGGCTTCCAGACATTTAACCAATCACATTTCAGCCATCATTTGTTGCCAGGCAGGGTCAAAGTCAAAGAAGTCTGCCAGGAGGCCTTCACAATCTGTTCTGCAGGCCCTCTAACACAAAATAAATGTCGATTAAACTGTTGCTTCAACCAATCAGATTTTGAGTTGGTTTCACTAAGGCCCTCTAGCAGGCGTACGGCAACGTCACCGTATTCAGACCCATTGATTGGATAAGATGGTGTAATAGCTATTTTGTCACCCCATGGCTGAAGGAGGAGAAGAAATAGATTTTGTGGCAGATTTACTTTCAAGGCCATTTTCAAGACGGACTTTTCAAGAAAAGCTGGACATTGTTAAGAAAGGTGGGACAACTCCGAAGCTAGCTAGCCTGTCACAACCAGGAGGAGGATTTGTCCGCCACTTTCAGGTTACCAACTACGAGCAGTACCCCTGGCTCACAGGGTCCAAGGAACACTGCAAATTGTATTGCTGGGAGTGCTTGTTATTTGCCACTGGTCGACATGGTGTTTGAAGCCACACTGGGTTTGTAAATTTGACTTGCCTAACCAAGGCAGCAACGAGACATCAAAGCACTGACGGACACTTACAAGCAACAGTGCTTTCCAAAACTTTTGGGGAAACCAGAGTGGATCTACAGCTGAACGAGCAAGTGCGCAGGGAAATGGAGCTCCACAACGAAAAGGTGAAGAAAAACAGAGAAATCTTAAAAAGACTAATAGACTGTGTCATTTTTTTGAGCAAACAGGAACTTTCATTTCGGGGACACAATGAAAGCGCGGGATCCAATAACAGAGGGAACTATGTGGAGCTTCTTTCTCTCATCGCTGAGAGCAATACAGATTTACATTACCACCTGTCCACCAATAAAGTGTTTAGTGGGACGTCGGGTAAAATACAAAATGACCTGATCACTGCTATTGCTGAAGTGATGGGAGAAGAGATAAGAAGTAACGTTAAAAAAGCACCATTCGTCTCTATTATGGTGGATGAGATGACAGACGCGAGTAATGCAGCGCAGCTAGCACTGGTCCTGCGTTACGTAACGGGCACAGGTGTCAAGGAGCGATTTGTCAGATTTGAAGATGTTACCAGTGCGAAGCGAGCCGATGACATTGCAGGTCTTATCATCAGATTTTTGTTGGAAAATGAGTGTCTGGGTAAAATTGTGGCACAGTGTTTTGATGGCGCAGCGGTCATATCTTCTGGATTAAATGGGGTGCTAAAGTTAAAGAGAGAGCACCTTTGGCTTTATTCATACATTGCTATGCACATCGGCTCAATTTAGTACTGACTCAAGGGGCCTCAAAGCTTAAAGAATGCAAGATCTTTTTCGGCCACCTCAGTGGCCTTGCTGCATTTTTTTCTAGATCGCCTCAGCGCACGCAACTACTGGGCGAAATCTGCCAGCGGTGTCTCCCTCATGTGGCACCAACACAGTGGCAGTACACATCCAGAGTGGTCAATATGGTCTTTGAGAAGAGAGATGCTCTAAAGGAACTGTTTCATCACATTCTGGAGCATCATGACAAGTATGATGAGGATAAAGTGCGCTGTGCTGATGGATTTAAAGCACGTCTGGATGATTTTGAGTTTTGTTTTTTGCTTCACACATTCAATGGCAAAAAACAGAGTACTTGAACTGTTTTTGAGAAAAGAGAGGAGGATGGATTTTGTTTACAAATAATCCGAATTTTTGGTGAGTAAAATGTTGCGATTTTCCTAAATAATATTGCAAGTTTATGAGTTATTATTGATGTTTTTATGTGTGTCGCGGCTGTAGCTGCAGTAGAAAGGAACTTGTTCACCCCTGGTTTGTCTATTCAATAAAGGCATTTATTGTGGCTACAGGAGTTATCTATCTGCGATGCAACAGCTCTTTATACTGTATTTCTGCATATTAAGATGGTTTTTATAACCATAAATTAGTTTTTGAGGGGCGGGTTGATTCAGACGGAGCACTACTGAAGGCCTAGGTGTGAAATGCACGGTCCACCACTGTATACAGTATAGTGCAGAAAATCCAGGAGCAGGAAGGCAGGCATTTGTCTGAGGTCTCCATGACTGTGACTTTAGTTTTGAATTTCTCTTTCACAATTTTAATCTCCACCGTTGTCAACTGGCCATAGTTCATCAGTTCATTAATGGACAGATATGGTTGGTAGTTTCCATTTATATTTAATCAGTTTCTACTTTGTGCTTTGTGTGCTTTAACAAATTTGCATTAATGTGTATACCAGTTCTGTATTTAGTAATTAGTATAATCTGTACTTGTATTTTAACTAAGAATTGTTTACAGCACTCTGTGCCTGCACTTTGTGAAGAGCGCTATTCAAAAATAAATTGTATTGTATTGCAATTGCCTTTCTCATTGCATTTTTAGTAAAATTAGAGCATTGTATTAATGTTTGTGTGCAAATCAAGCTGTGAATCAACCAAAGTCTTGTATTTTCCAAGCATCTCCTTGTAGTTATCTATTTACATCACCACAGCATTCCCAAAACCTGGTAAAAATTCTTCTAGGAGGTCACGGCAGTTTTTACTAATTAGTTTGTCCATAATGTTATCAGCCTGCTTGCAGTTACAAAATATCACAATTGTGGTGTGAAATGCTTACAATTTCTTATAAAATTTTAAACACAAGACTAGTCTTTATGTTTAAATAGTTTTTTAAACACAGAATTCAACATAAATACCTGCATGTATGAAATTCATTTGAATATGTTACGCTCATGTTTTTTTTTTTCACCCCACAATGTTTGCATTCAGCAACAAAAACAGAATTTTAAAAAATATTACTTGATTTAATATTGCTGGACTCTTGAGAAGTAGATTTCCTTCCTTAATCTTAATCTTAATTCCTGCATACTTTTCTCCTTTATAAATCTAAAGTTTATCATCAGGAAAGCATGAATCCAAGGCATAACAGGTATATAGAGCTGAATTCTGAGTAGCCATAGCTCTCTTCTTTATTATGGATGTGAGCAATATGAAGAGAAACTGTGGTGACAGAAGACTTTACACTGCAGTGTATACTAACACTTTGGGCAGGAACCTTTAAAAAGTATAACTCAGTAAACTAATAAAGAGAAGAGAAGTGTGATAGATTATTTCTGAATCAGGGAAGGAGAAGAGAGCTTGGGTTATAGCTACAGATATGGAGAAAAGAGATCAACACTGAAACAGTTTTGGGGTAGCCACCCAGTATACTTGGAGATTTGGCAAAAAAAGCAAATATCATCAATATGTCTATACAGATTTTAGACTGAAACAGAACTGATTCACTGTTTATTTGGTGGCATTTTTATAGTAGGATGGAGGAAGTAATGTCATCAAACCCGTAATCGGAAGTGATGTCATCGAAACCGTAACCAGAAGTGATGTCATCGGGCCCAGAACTGGAAGTGACATTGACAGGCACAGGTAGGATTTTCCTTTGGTGGTCTGCAGGAGAAAGAGAAAAGGATAGTGCACACTGCCAACCCCTGGTCTGGCATGGAATTACCATCTTTCAAGCCCTTTAGCTGCCTCCCATGCACATGAGTATGACATAGTACATTCTGGAGCTTTGAGATGGATGTATTTACTAGTGCAAAATAATTAAAAACTGTGGATGACAGTATTTTTTTTTTATTGAGATGCACATTTGTCAAGCAGTTGTCCACTTTTGTTTTTTAAAGTGATATTCTGCCCAAAAATGATTGTGGAAGAGAGATGAAAAAGAGAGTTCAGGCAGGGTGGAATGGGTGAAGAAGAGTGTCAGGAGTGATTTGTGTCAGACGGGTATCAGCAATAGTAAAAGGGAAGGTCTACAGGACGGTAGTGAGACCAGCTATGTTATATGGGTTGAAGACGGTGGCACTGACCAGAAAGCAGGAGACAGAGCTGGAGGTAGCAGAGTTAAAGATGTTAAGATTTGCATTGAGTGTGACGAGGATGGATAGGATTAGAAATGAGTACATTAGAGGGTCAGCTCAAGTTGGATGGTTGGGAGACAAAGTCAGAGAGGAGAGATTGCGCTGGTTTGGACATGTGCAGAGGAGAGATGCTTACAGAGCTGCCAGGCAAGAGAAAAAGAGGAAGGCCTAAGAGAAGGTTTATGGATGCAGTGAGAGAGGACATGTAGGTGATGGGTGTAACAGAACAAGATACAGAGAACAGAAACATACGGAAGAAGATGATCCGCTGTGGCAACCCCTAATGGGAGTAGCTGAAAGAAGAAGAAGAAGATTCTACCCAAAAATGATACTTTTGTAATATGTTACATAATCCATGTAGTTTCTAAAGAAATCTCATGTTTTCACGAAGAATGAAAATTCACTGACAGAACATAAAATATCAAACACAATGACAACATGGAAAATGCATGCATTTTTTGCTACAATATTGTTAAATAGTTAACTGCGGAAAATGAAAGCAGTCCACAAACAGAAAACTGCTTCATGCTTCACACTTCACACGCAACATCACTCTTTGAATTGAAGTCCCACCCCTTGTCCTTATTCATTGGTCAAAAGTCCTGTCTTAAATTTTTTTATTGGCCTTTACTACAATCTACATGATTTTTTGGTGGTGTATTTCTTTAAGGCATTTTAATGTGCAGGTGTTCTGCTCAATTTTGATAAATGCCGATCCACTTAACAATTGATGGTCAATAAAGCAAGAGAGGTGAATCTGTAGTACATTTACCTAAATCTCTTTTCATTAAATAAAAAGGTAAGACGACTTAAGAAGGCAACAATTTGAGTTTATTAGCAATGTAACTACAGAGGCGCTCAGTTTATTGTCTTCAATTTTCAAGATCATGGAGATTCTCCTGCAAGGCAGATGATATATTATTACCAAATACCATGTTAAATACCTATTACCACCCATGTTAAATTACATTAAAATTATTATTATTATAAAACATTGATATAGCAATAAAATGTGTGGAACATATTAAAAACAAAAAGTAGGTAAATAAAATATTTCAAGAATAAATAGATTGGGTGTCCACAGGATATTATGTCATTTAAAATAAACATATTTATGGTATATACAGTACTTGTTTTTATTTAAATGCTCAATAATAACCTTGAATATTTTTTACACTTTGTATTTCATGAACATGCTAAGAAGCAATGACTTCAAATGTGTAAGTGTACATCTAATTTTAAAATGGCAAAAATGTTTTTTTTAATTATTAATCAAACAAGTCTTTTTTCCAGAACAATGAAATACTCAGTCTAAACAGAATGTTACTTAATTGTTAGGACTTCCTTTTGTTGAAAACAATAGATGGTTAATTTCTTTGCCTGTGTATAAAAGAGAGAGAAAGAATAAGCTTCAAAGGTCTAGTGAAATTTTTAATTTCTTTCCTTCTACACTTATCATTTGGGAGCAGTTCATAAATTTAGTTTCATTTATAAATTATATTCAATACACTGGTGGTTGATTTATTATTTGCAATGTAAATATATTTAATGAACAAAAACGGAATGACTTTGAACATTTTCTGTTATTGATGACCCTTTAAATCAGTTTGAATTAATGAAGTAATAGACAGTACATGTGTATATAAAATAAAATATAAAAGCATAATCTTTAAAAGAGCCTTCTTTGTGGACAGAAAATGCTTAGGTGCTGTTTATGGCCTTCTAATTAATAAATGTATGAGCAGTATAAATGTATAAAGTTGTAGGTGAATGTGGGTGATTGTTGAGAAATGTAAAAAGAACGCATTGAATTTTATAAATTTTATTAATTTATTTAATTTAGCATCCTAATTTAATGCATTTTCTTTGCTCTTATTCACATCGGATATAAGAAATTTAAAAAAAGTCTTAAACCTGACCTCAATCTATTGATGTGACTGCAAATGTATGCTCTCTCTAGGGTGTTTTCAGGTTCTCTTCATGTCTCTCTGAACAAGTTTCTCCCACATCCCCAAAGACTTGCAAGTGACTCGAAGCTGACCACTAAACACAATGGATTGTGTGTGTGAGAGGACTGTGGTCACCGGCTGCTGGTTCCTGATGCTGCCCAGAAAATCTTCCATTCCCTGCAGCCCTTGATCTGGTTCAGCTAATGGCTCATAATTCAGAATTAAATATTCCATTCATATATATTCTGAATTCATCTAATTGAATTCACATTTATAGGGAGGCAGGCCCTGTTGCAGCTTCATTGCAAAGCTGGAACCAACCTTGGATAGTACAGCAGTCTATCGCAGGTCACAATCACATAGACACCCACACTAATTCATATCAGGTCAGTTCAGAGTCACTAATTGATATAACATTCAGACATCTTTTGTATGGTTAGAAAACTGAAAAATGGAGGACTCAGAGAAAAATTCACATGAGTACAATATGAAATTTTATAAAAACAGGGACTGGGCTGGGATTTATAGCCAGGATGCTGAACTTATGAAGCATAGCATTATCCACTGCACTACTTTTTAAAATGATTTAAACGCTGCTACTATAAAAGAATAGCCATATCTTATGAAGGAAGTATAATGACGGCAGACTTCTTAGAACGAATCACATTTTGAAATAGGTGCAGACTATTGTAATTGTTAGTGTTGAATCAGTGTTGAATGTCACTTAGTTGCTGTGCTGAATGAAACTCACTCAAGACAGACTGGCTACCAATTTTGTTAAAATGTTAAACTAAATGTTCATTAGGAATTCATGATTAAGATAAAGCCCAGGGGAAACTCTTATTAATTAAAATGTTTTGAAGTAACTGCTACACGTTTAAACAATTTAAAGTGATAGATTGAAGCAACAATGTTTAACTGCTATTAACAGAATCAGCAAAAGGCTTTCTTATCTAACCATCCTGTGATGTTTTAAATGGAATTTGATGTAACAATAAGATTAGTTTTAATTTATTGCATTTGGTTATTGCTTAGTATAAAACTTTCAAAACATTCTGTCACACAGATAGCTGATGCTTTATTGTAAATGTAAAACTTTGTCTTTAAATTAAAAAAAAATATTTTTATTAGTTCATACAGCAACGGGGGAGTTAGCACTATAGAATCAAATTTGTGGAAATCAATAGTACCGGTATTCATAATACAGCACCCTCCACAATTATTGGCACCCCTGGTTAAGATGTGTTCTTAGGCTTCTAATAAATTGTTTTTTTTCCCAAAAAATAAAGGCTCACAACACAAAAAAGAAAAAAATCCAACCTTTAATTGAAGTACGTTTATTCATTGGGGAAAAAAAATCCACATTTAAGAAATACATTTTTTACATGAAATTATGTGTGCCACAATTATTGGCACCCTTGCTGTTAATATTTCATACAACCCCCTTTTGCCAACAAGACGGCACTTAATCTTCTCCTATAACATTTCACAAGGTTGGAGAATACAAAGACAGGGATTTTTGACCATTCCTCTTTGCACAGTCTTTCTAGATCGTCCAGAGTCCTGGGTCCTTTCTTATGCACTCTCCTCTTCAGCTCACCCCACAGGTTTTCAATGGTGGGGTTGAGGTCTGGGGACTGAGATGGCCATGGAAGGAGCTTGATTTTGTGTTTTCTGAGCCATTTTTGTGTAGATTTTGCCATATGTTTAGGGTCATTATCCTGCTGGAAGACCTAATGACAACCCATCTTCAGCTTTCTGGCAGAGGCCACCAGATTTTGATTTAAGATGTCCTGGTATTTCAAGGAGTTCATGATGCCATGCACCCTAACAAGGTCCCCAGGTCCTTTGGAAGAGAAACAGCCCCACAAAATCACAGATCCTCCACCATACCTTACAGTGGACATGAGGTGCTTTTCTGCATACTCATTCTTGGATTCACGCCAGACCCACTTAGAATGTTTGTTGCCAAAAAGCTAAATTTTAGTCTCATCTGAACAAAGCACACGGTCCCAGTTGAAGCACCAGTACCGCTTAGCAAACTCCAGACATTTACATTTGTGATTGGAGGTGAGAAAAGGCTTTTTCCTTGCATGTCTCCCAAACAGCTTGTTGGCATGGAGATAGCGTCTTATGGTTGTCATGGAGACTTTGTGACCCCAAGATACCACTCTTTGGTGCAGTTCTCTAACAGTGAGCTTTGGAGAATGTTTTACTTCTCTTAGCATCCTCCTCACTGTGCGTGGTGGCAAGATAAACTTGGGTCTTTGTCCAGCCTTGTTTGTCACTGTTCCCGTTGTTTTACTCTTCTTTATTATTCCTCTGACTGTAGATACAGGCAGGTTTAGGCAAGTGGCTATTTTCTTGTAGCCATTACCTGACTTATGAAGGTCGACACACATCTGCCTTACTTGAATGACATGTTCTCTTGTCTTTCCCATGTTGAAGAGTGGCTAAGAGCAATAGGACTCTGTGTCACGTCATATTTATACCCCAGAGACACAGAGAGTCATTAATTAATAATTAAAAGTTCCAATTTAATCTGATCAACTTTAAAAACTAAACTAGAAATTACAAAAATGCTTCAATTACATTTATTTTATAGGAATTGTTAGGGGTGCCATTAATTGTGGCACACATGATTTCATGTAAAAAAATTATTTCTTAATGTGGGATTTTGTTCCTAAATGAATAAATGCTCTTCAATTAAAGGTTGGATTTTTCTTTTTTTTGTGTTGTGAGCCTATATTTTTGGGAAAAAAAAGAATTTATTAGAAGCTTAAGAACACATCTTAACCAGGGGTGTCAATAATTGTGGAGGGCACTTTTATGTATCAAAATATTCCTTATCAGATGCAGAGGATTTATTTTGTAATAAAAGTCTTTTTACATGGCTTAGTTGCATTACTCTAATGTAATTTCCCATCCCCAGTTCCCCATCGTTCCTCCAGCACGTTTTGATACTGACTGTGCCCTCCCCTCTCTTTGACATTCTCATCTCCAAGCACCTTCTTTTCAAGTTCTTTGGATTTCCTGTGCTGTTACAAATTTAGAATTGTTTTGACCATTTGTATTATCGTAGTATTTCCCTCTACTTACCCTTTACCTGTTTTTCCTCAAGGGTAAGTGTACTCGTCAAGTTTGTTATCGGGTTGGTCTACTCTTGCACTTTAAGATGAACACACACACATACATAGCTATACGCATACACACAGACTCTAACCACAACAGTGCCCCATGAATGACACACACACGCTGATAAACCTCTAGCACTTTAAACCACACAAGTGTTTTAGGAATAACACAGCCTGTCACTCAGCACTTCAAGAGACTTACTTATTATCGGCATGAACAACATACAATGTTTTAATGATATCTCAGACCTAAAAATTACTTTTGGTCTACAAGAGTATGTTTAAACATACAAAGACTCAGCACTCTTGACTATCGGCCATTTATCAGCCAAGAATAACTTCTTTATGTACATTAGAACATTAAAACACTCTAGACGAGAACAGGCCATTCAGCCCAACAAAGCTCGCCAGTACTATCCACTTATTTCTTCCAAGAAAACATCAAGTCGAGTTTTGAAAGACCCTAACGTCTTACTGTCTACCACACTACTTGGTAGCTTATTCCAAGTTTCTATCGTTCTTTGTGTAAAGAAAAACTTCCTAATGTTTGTGCGAAATTTACCCTTAACAAGTTTCCAACTGTGTCCCTGTGTTCTTGATGAACTCATTTTAAAATAACAGTCTCGATCCACTGCACTAATTCTCTTCATAATTTTAAACACTTCAATCATGTCACTTCTTAATCTTCTTTTGCTTAAACTGTAAAGGCTCAGCTCTTTTAATCTTTCCTCATAATTCAACCCCTGTAGCCCTGGAATCAGCCTAGTCGCCCTTCTCTGGACCTTTTCTAGCGCTGCTATGTCCTTTTTGTAGCCTGGAGACCAAAACTACACACAGTACTCAAGATGAGGCCTCACCAGTGCATTATAAAGGTTGAGCATAACCTCCTTGAACTTGTACTCCACACATCGTGCTATATATCCTAACATTCTGTTAGCCTTCTTAATGGCTTCTGAACACTGTCGGGAAGTCGATAGCTTAGAGTCCACTATGACTCCTAAATCCTTCTCATAAGGTGTACTCTCGATTTTCCGACTGCCCATTGTATATTCAAACCTAACATTTTTACTTCCAATGTGCAATACTTTACATTTACTGACATTAAATTTCATCTGCCACAAATCTGCCCAAGCCTGTATGCTATCCAGGTCCTTCTGTAATGATATAACGGATTCCAAATTATCTGCTAATCCACCTATCTTGGTATCATCTGCAAACTTAACCAGCTTGTTACTTATATTACTATCTAAATCATTTATATATATTAAAAATAGCAGCAGCCCTAGCACTGACCCCAGCGGAACACCACTCTTAACATCAGCCAGTTCTGATGAGGTTCCTCGCACCATCACCCTCTGCTTCCTGTGTCTGAGCCAATTCTGCACCCATCTACAAACATCACCCTGAACTCCCACCTCTTTTAATTTGATGCCCAACCTCTCATGTGGCACCTTATCAAATGCTTTCTGAAAGTCCAGATAAATAATATCATAAGCTCCACTTTGATTGTATCCTTTTGTTGCCTCCTCATAGAATTCCAGCATGTTAGTAAAACACGACCTCCCTCTTCTGAACCCATGCTGACTGCTTAGAATAACTCCTGTCCTTGCCAGGTGTTGCTCGATCTTATCCTTAATAATTCCTTCCATTAATTTTCCTGTGATGCATGTTAAGCTTACTGGCCTATAGTTGCTTGGATCTGCCCTGTCACCCTTTTTATATAATGGGATGATATTTGCCATTTTCCAGTCCTTCGGAATCTCTCCAGTGCGCAGTGACTTCCTAAAAATATGCGTCAAGGGTTTATATATGTACTCACTAGCCTCCTGAAGAACATGAGGATAAATATTATCTGGTCCTGGTGATTTGTTCGATTTCAGCTTATTTAATCTGAGCAGTACTTCTCCCTCTACAATTTGCAAATCCCTCAGTACCTCCTTAGTAGTCCCTGTTACCTCTGGGAGGTTATCCACTTGCTCACTCAGAAAAATGTAAGTTTAATGCATCCGCTATTTCACTGTCTGTATCTTTTAATTCCCCTTTACTATTCCTGATGCACTTGACCTCCTCCTTGACCGTTCTTTTACTACTAAAATACTGAAAGAATCTCTTAGGGTCTTCTTTCGCCTTATCTGCTATATTCCTCTCCAACTGTCTTTTAGCCTTCCTGATATCCTTCTTAATGGTTGCCCTCATGTTCCCATACGCTCTACAATTCACTTTGCAGTCATTAGTCTTATATGCCTTATAAAGCAGTTTTTTCCTTTGCAACTTCTTTTTTAAATCTTTATTAATCCACCGTGGAGTTTTTTTTCGTTTCCTATTAATTCCAAATTTAGGGATGTATCTGTCCTGTATTACATGTAAAACATTTTTAACCTGTTCCACTGCTCCTCAACTGTCTCCACACTTAAAAGCTTATCCCAGTGTATCCTACTTAGACTTTGTCGCATCTGCTCAAAATTAGCCCTACCAAAGTTCAACTTAACAATTTTAGTCTTTGCATCTGCACTCTTACAAAATACTGAGAATTGTATTACATTATGGTCACTTGACCCTAGTGGTTCAATCACCTCTATACCCTCAATTCTATCCTGATTATTACAAAATACTAAATCCAGACAGGCTTCACCCCGTGTTGGTGCTTTAACATGCTGTGTTAAAAAACAGTCATTGATTACTTCTAAAAACTCCTGCTCTTGTACTCCACCATCTGTGAGGTTATCCCAGTTAATATTTGGATAATTAAAGTCCCCCATGACTATAATATCTCCCTGTAAACTTGCCTTTTTGATATTACTAAAAAGATGTGTGTTGAAATTACTGTCTGAATTGGGTGGTCTATAGCACACTCCTAAAATAAGACCCCTTTCCCTAATATTTTCCAGGCGAAGCAACATGTACTGATTCCCTACTATTGAGTGGAGCTCCCACTCGCAGCCAAAATAAACCTTGCAGCACAGAGGTAATGGCAAATCTCTGGCTGCATTAGGTGCTCAAAGAAATCTAACTTATTATTTCAATCACTCTATAGACATTAAGACAAAGTATAGAAAGGTAGATGCAGCATGGTATTCATTACAGAAATAATAATAATACCACTAGAACAAAGAATAATAGAAAATAGGTACTGATAGGAAAGTCTGGACATATATAGTCTTTAGAAAAAGCTTATGAAAAAGTTACAGATGACAAGGATGAATGTCGCAGGTGGCTTCTGATCTAGCACTCGTAGTTACTCATGATGCTTTCCTGACGACCAGTGACATCTTCGTCCGTTCTTCTTCCTCCCTCCTTCCTTACTTCTTTACTTCCCTACTCACTCCTCATATTTATTCTAAAATTGTAGCAGGGGATTTTGAAAGATTTGATTGATAGATATTCTGATTGGCTGGCTGTCAATATGAAGAATTAATTCACTGTCCGTTTTCCCAAACAATAAAACCTTTTATGTTCTCTGAGGTGTCGGCAGATCTTCCTTTCCTAGGCTGTAAAATAATTGAGCAACCAGCATGTCTTCCTTTCTATGTTGGAACAGCTGTTTTAAAAGTGAGGAATAACTGAGAAAAAGACATGCTTTGATTTGTCCTGAATGTAGTTAATCTGTTGTCTTGTCTTGAACAAAATATAATGGAAATATAAACCAAAATGTACAGATTTTGTACCCCACAACACCTTTATTATAGTCTTAAGGCAAATAAGATGTTAAACCCGATTTATTAATGTAATGCAATATTACCCTCTTCCTTTCCTGACAGACCACTTATAGATTGTGCTTCCAATAAGGCTGTTACTATGGAATTTTTAGTTAATATATAATAATCTTTTACAATTTGTTACAAGTATATATATATATGATGCCATAAGAGAATTAATTAATTAAACACAAGGAAATGGACTGAACGTAACTCAATCGTTAACTAAATGTAACATTAAGGAGAAAGAGCACGAGGTCTGTGCCTCATCTTAGAGAAGCTATTAATGTAATTTTCCAAGGTTAGAATGAGTTAAATGAGTAGCAATCACCTCTCAGAAAGTGGGGATAAACTGAAGGGAAAGCCTATACACCCCTCCTATGAAGCAGTGCTAACATCAATAGGATAATCCGCAAAACATCTCTCATAATGAAGCAGCGTTAAGAGTAATATGAGAATCGACATGAGTCAGAAATTACTGATTGCATTAGTTGATTGGAGGAGGTAATAAGGTTCTTCATAGTAAGAGTCAGATGACATGATATATTAGATTGAATAATGGTAATTAGTAAAAGTATAAAAGCAGATGAATTGTTTAATTGATTGCTCACTTCATGGACCGTGACATTTGTGCATAACTCTGTGCAAATAAAGAAATGTTCTGCATTCTCATCAGGGTTCTGTGACTGTCTTCTTTGAAAGTAGAGGAAGGTTTTTTCCACAACATTACAAGTGAGCAGCTGACATAAATAACTTTAATAGACCATACAAAAAAAAAAGTTTGGTCTTCTTTGTCAGCTTGCTATTTGCACTATGAGGGATGGCAGAATCTGCTTTGGTGTTGTAGTTGGAACATTCATCATTTCATAGTCATATATGAGAGTTCATTTTCAATCATTAAACATGCTTTTAAAGACCCTAAATGCACCATGTGTAATGTGTACTAGTCCCAACCCATGAAGCTTTCCTTTGAGAGAAACATCAATCATAAATATACAACTGACTGGAAGGACAAAGTCCCAAGAAAAGTTATTTCTCGCAATCGTCGCCTTTAACTTTTAATGGTGAGTCAGCCTGCTTACTTGTCTCTTTTATGAGCACCATTGACTGTTGATGATAATATAAGTGATAATTGTAACACCTGAGGCAATTTTAAACGATTTCATAAATAGCTGAATATGCACCACAAATGATACTTATTTTATTATTTTGAATTATTGCTATATTTCAAGTCAGTTCACTCTTGTAGAGTGAGGTATTCTCATTAGAAACTCATATCAGATGCACATCGGATAAGAAATATTCAGATCAGACTTGACCAGGCTCATTTTTTCATCTCCTCAGAAGACCAACGTATACCAGAAGCTACAATATACAGTAAGCACAATTTTTGGTAAAAAAATATTTTTTATGTTTTTTGATTTAGATTCAAAACAGTATAAACTCCCCAAATGTAAAAAATATGTGTACTACTTAATAATGACTTCTTAAAATATAACCACTAGGACAAGAAAAGTTTTAGGCAATACATTTTTATTTAGTAATATTTTTATTAATTTGAAAACAGTGTAGCTAACAGTATTATTTGAAACATTTTAATCTCAAAGGCAATCAATTTCCTTCTTTAAAAAAGCAGCAATAAACAGATGGTTCAGTCTACAATGATGCAAAGAAGAAAACAGTAATTTGTTTATTTGGTGTTGTAGAATTGCATTGCTGACTTTGCTTTGACATGGCAAACAACTGTTCTACTCAAGCTACAGCTGCAAGCGCCTTTTTCATAGACAATTAACTTTGGAAAAAGTGTAAGTTCTCTTCTTCTACAAGGACACATTAATTTCTGTTCTACAGCAGAACCCATAATGCCCAAGTTTTGGCCATAACAAAGACTAAGTGACCCTTTCACTTTAGAAGGAAACCTAGTGGCAGGCCGTAAGAGTAGAAGACCATCTGTAACATAGTTGAATCTGGGTGTCACACTGAATACAGCTTAGCTAAATGACAGCATGAAACACCGGTTGAAAGATGGAACATAAAGCATCACATTTGTCTTGTTGAAAAAGGCCAAAAGAGGACCACTGTGTGTTCATCCTCAAAGACTATAAACTGCTTTGCTATCTCTCAAACACAAGGTGTGACCAAAGCAAAGCAAGAGAAGTTGTCCAAGCTTACTATCCTTAAACATGTGTACAAGAAAGCTGGACCATGACAGAAACTGGGACAAAACGTTACCCACACCTTGAGACCACAGGAATCTAACAGACAAACACACTTCATCCTTTGAGTTTGGGACTGTTGTCTGTAACTTTGTAGTTAGGGTAAAGCCAGTGAATAAATAAATATATTGTTCTAGTTGGCCTAGCTACAAGTAACAAAATTGTGTTAAGGATAAGTCTTTAGCTGTTAGTTTCTCCTTATAAATTCAGGGGAAAACCAAAAGTAACCTTAGATTAGCTCAGAGCAGGATCATTCACACAACACTTGCAAACACTGTGTGGAACACACATACACATTCATATAGGAGGTTGTGTGGGGAGGGGATAAGCAAGTACATGTGAGCTGTGACAAAATCAAAGTGCTGGCGCTCAAGAACATTATACGGATAAACTAAAGAACTGAAGGACCATAACTCTTACAAGAGCATTTAAAGGCCTGTCTATAATGAATAATGCTTCCTGTTTTAATTCTTTAGATAAGAATTTAAGAAAATTGAATGTACATGTTTTGTGCCTTTTTCTGTTGAAGAGAAAAAGATTAAATCAGACTATCATAGATTTTGTTTAGTGTTGCTTATTTTTGTCTGTTGTTTGTGTATGTTACTGGTGTGGACCAACGGGGATCATGCAGCTGCCCTAACCCGACACATCAAACACAGAGCCATAAGTCCAAGCACTACACTGGCTTTATTTACAGTTTCCGGCTCACAGTAAAACACCACATGGTTCCTTTCTGTCCTTGTCTCTTCTGGCTCCACTCCTCCCTCAAGCTTCGTTCTCCACCTACCGACTCTGGCTTCCAAAGTTGTGGCAGCTGGTCCCTTTTGTAGAGCACCAGGAAGTGCTCCAGGTGTTCCACGATCTCTTTCTAGCTGCACTTCTCTATAGGATAAACCAGTCAGTTAGTCAGTCATTTTCCAACCCGCTATATCCTAACACAGGGTCACGGGGGTCTGCTGGAGCCAAATCCAGCCAGCACAGGGTGCAAAGCAGGAACAAACCCCGGGCAGGGCGCCAACCTACCACAGTAGGATAAACCAGTTTGGCCTAATGCTCATATAGTTAATAATATGTCATTCAAATTGTAGGCTTTCTCCTCAGCTCTCTTGGATTTCAACAAACAAAGCAAAACAAATTTTATCAAATGGTCTTGATAGACCATCACAAAGTTGAATTTCCCATCTGGTTGTGTCTAGAAGTCAATAAGATCAACTTGGCACCTACTGTCTCCAAGTGCAGAATTGGCTTGGAAACCAATCCCCTTTTCTTCATTTTCTTTTGTTGATATAATTCACAGATAGATAACAACAGGCATATCATTTCCTTTATGACATATGAAATTTTTTTAGAAGTTTCAGGTAACATTCTATCATGACCACCATGAGCCACCGCCACATGGACTGCAATAGATGACTTCATATAGTTCATCAACTAAGAGATAGTATTGTGAAAAAAAGATTTTTATGCCTCTGATTTCCAGTACATTAAATCGTTTTAGTCTTCTTTGTTGTAGGGGTGTTTTCTTTTCCACTTTTTCAGCCTTCTCTAAATCTTGTATAAGTTCTGAATATTTGTCTTTTGTAAGCATATTAAAATGAGTTGATTTTTCACTTTCGCTTTTCAAAATCGCATGTAACCAAACACGCAAGAATGAAACAAAATACTCAGACAATCTGCAAATGTTCGGCTCATTGTGGAATGGTGGCAGTGTACTGCAGAAGATGCGAGGATGAGAGTGACACAGGCAGAGATTTCCCCTAATTTGAAGGATCAGACATATTTAATGCTAAAAATTACACAAATCCATTTTGACTAGGTTTCTCCTATAGGGAAAGTGAGATTGCAGGCCGAACTAGTTTAGACTAGGACAAATAAGTTTATCCTGGGTGCTCTAAACTGATTTCAGGATAATGAACTGTGTTAACAACTGTACAAAACAATGTTCTTTTACTTATTGTTTTACTTTGTTTCTGATTGTTTGTAATTTGTAGCATTTTGTATAATAATTGACTATTCTAATATGTTTAGTGTATGAGTGTATATTTAAATGAATGTATATTTAAAAGATAAATATACATTTATTTCTGACAGTGGGCATATGTAAAAATGTCTGAGACATTCTAGCATCCCCCTCCAGAGTTTTAGGAAGTTACCCGCCAAACTAGGGGTGTCCCACTGTGTGCTTATGCCTTCTCTCTTCCTCCCTCTGCAGAACAGAAGATCGACAGTCATTTCATCTCTGATGTCACTTCTGTTGTCCACCCTACTGGACCCACCCCTTAATTCCTGGAACCCAAATGATCAGCAGTTTGGTCATCTTTGAGTCAGTTCTGTATCGGACTCCAGTCTGAAAAGACGTCATCAAAACCTTTGTGAAACGATTGTTCTTCTTTTTCATTTATTTTTGTTATACAGGGTCATGGACATGCCCCAAACCTTTTTCCATGTCTGCTTCTTGTTTAATAACAGTCAGTACAAATATGAGCTCATACAAGACTGAAAGCAAAATTGGACTAGAGGTTAATAAAGAGACTGAACTATTTACTCTTTTTTAGTTGCTATTTGAGTTTTAAATTGAGTTTAAAGTTGAGTTTTGTTGTACATATGTAATTTTATTTAAGTCAGAGAGAATGAACTAAAGAGTGCAAAACTTAAACTTTTCATACGAACAGTTAATGCCGTGTGCCATAACTAATGGAACATTTTCAGAAAGTTTTGTGCATTTATTTTATGCAAAATATGTTATTGCTTGATTAAAACTCATACATAACATTCTAAAAAAAAAGCATAATCCAATTCAGGTATTCAGACAGATCATTAGAAAAATTTTGACATAGATAGATAGATAGATAGATAGATAGATAGATAGATAGATAGATAGATAGATAGATAGATAGATAGATAGATAGATAGATAGATAGATAGATAGATAGATAGATAGATAGATAGATAGATAGATAGAACTGTCTCAATGGGGAAACAGCCATGGACAGGGTGAGTTGATTGTGGAGTCAAACACACATCGTACACAGGGCTATTTTGGAATCGCAGTCTAGCCAACATGTTTTTGAGAATGTAGGATAAAAATCCACACAGTCACAAAGAATGTGTAAGCACCACATAAACTGCGTCTGGGGATCTGATCCAAATTAGGATGCTGGACCTATGAAGCAGCAGTGCTCACTACCACACTACTACTGTGCCGTTCCATTTGGGTAAATACAGGTTGACATTTCCGATTCACAGGTTTATGATTTGCAGGCCCACTTATTCATGCTATGTCATCAATAACTAAATGGAAATTATTTTGCAAGTTTTGTGGTAGTGTCTTTTTGTTTCAAAGCTTCACTGCACTAATTAATTATAATTATACTTACTGAATTACAGTTTTCTCTGGATTTATGTTCTTGTCCTGTGCCAGCTTGTTTATGCAATGGAAAGCATTTTTGTCTGGGAGCACTCCCAACTTCTATGAATCTTAACATACATCAATATGATGGTAGGACAAAACTTTCAGGAGGCTATTCACAGGGGAGTTCTTTTCTTAACTATACCACCATCATCTGCATCTGGTTTACTTCTATAAATATACACACAAATTTATTATAAGTTCAATTTTGAGCTGCTGAACTACACATTTTATCTGGGGGGGCATGTGACGATGCGGGTTCGGCTGTTTGGGAGCCCTTGAACCCTACACCGTCGGTAATGTTACTGATGAACTAGACAGTGAGGCAACAACACAGCAAGAGGATGGCGAAAAAGTGCAAAAGTGCTTTTATTTAAAATCCAACAACAAAAACAAAGTGTTCAAATAAATAAGGTGCAGTGATTCAATAACAGTCTTCAAATAAATAAATAATCCATAAAACACACGTGGAGGTTTAAAAATCAATAAATAGAACAAAATAATAATCCTTTAAAAGCCGAGGTTAAAACACCGCTGGAAGCAATTTCTTTACAACACAACTCCTGGTGTGTTCGTCTTACTAGTGACTCTCCTGCTTCTCCCTATTCAGGCTTTGCAGCAGGGGGAGCCACTGTACCTGTAGCTGACCTTCTTTCACTCATTCGCACAGGTCTGGAGGCCTCCCGATCCTAGCTTCAGTCGCGCTCTCATCCCAGACTGGGACTTAGCTTCTCTCCAACGGCCAGGACTCCCATGCTGGAGATTATCTGCCCAAGTCTCCCGACTCCCGCTGTCTTCCACGGCGAGTCACCTCCCTCGCTAGTCACTCCCGCTCTTCTCAAAATGCTCAGCGGGAGCGACTACAATCAATTGCCCTAGGTGTTAGATAAACACCTCGCTAGGGCCCACAGTTCAGCTGCACTGGAGCCTGCCCTGGCTCATTCGCTCGATCACCTTCGCACTCTCTCTCTCTCACACTGGCTTTCTCCTCACTTCCTTCCAGCAACCTCCGTCTCTTTCTCTTTCCGTTCATCTTCCCCTCTAGCCGACTCACGCTTCTATATATCGAGAGGGCATAGCAGCTGCGGCAAATTAGCAGCCCCAGGAACAATCACGGATGTGGGCAGTCTCTCACTTGTGCACTTAGGTGAGAAACAGCCACATCGCAAATTGCCCTGAGAACTGCTGCAGCCACAACCACCATGCCCCCTTGCTAAGCTGCGAGCGCGATTATTTATTTTAAAACGGGGTCTTTGCTGAGAGCTGTGGACCCGCTATACCACAGGGCGCCACACATCTTTGTCTCTGCAACCAGCCTCACACCTGTGATTTCCTTGCGCAGTGGAAATCTCACATTTCTTGAAACTTTTTAAAACTTATTTAGTGCCATAAACTTAGAATATAACCCCCGTAAATTGCAACAGATAATAGTACTTCTTTTGGGTCAGTAATGAGCAACATTTAATAAACGACCATAAATATAGTTAGAACTGGATGACTGAAATGAATACTGTCATTTGTTCTCATTGATATTATACTTTTCAATGTAATAAGGTTTTAGGCAAAAACAAAAAATTTCCAAACGGCTTCTAATATGGTGTAACTCAGTTTAAGAGAGAATGTTTAAATATTGATATCAAAGGAAGCTGTCAGTGGGATCTCTTAAAGAGTCCACTGCCTCTCACAGTAGATTGTCACAAGCCTTTTAACATGTTGTTTAAACTTGCCACTCCAGAACATCCCTACAAGATTAATTTTTGTAGCTTGTTGATGTCATTCCCATTGATTTCTGTAATTCTGCCTAAATCAGTACTTACAAATACTGTAACACTAAAGCAGCCACAGAGTCTCATAGTAAACACTGTTGCTTGCCAAATATTTTAATTTTGCTATGGAGAATTTTCCTTTATTTTATTAATTTCAATATAAGACAGTTTTGTTTAGACCTCATTGACAATTGCTAAATTGCACAAAAAACACACCATAGAAAAGAAAATGTTTATTTGACCACATTATTTATTCAAAGAAGAGAAAAAATGTTATATTTGTTCATACAATACAATGAAAAATAGTGTTTTTTGTTAAAACATGCATTGGATAAATTTGGTTCAGAATATTAATGGTTTAGGTGAACGAATGGATGAACAATGGAACATTTCTGTGAGACATTTTATTCTTTGTGGCGAGTAGAAATTTTTAAAGTGTAGACTATATTTGTTATGCCACGTTCCAAATGAAATAAATGTAAGTTAAATTAATGCTTTACAGTCACACAGTAAGGCATTTTCACATTTGAATTTACAGTTATTGCTGCATTCTCTGCATTATTTGTCTAGCTAGTTAAAGGAAAACATTAGCTGCACAATAAAACTTAATGAATGATAAGCCAATGAAAGAATTTTAACAGTTAATTATGCTGACTTGCGGGCTTCTTAATAGCGGTTCTTTTTCTTTTCTGTTTCAGGTCATTATACTCAATATATTAAAGCATTTAACACAACAATATACTATATGTAGTTTCCTTGGATGGAGAAGATCATTTGCTGTAGTGTAGGAATCTATTAAGCTTTAGACTAATCATTAGAAATAACGAATATATGGTATCTTTAAACAAATAATGTCAACCACAATAGAACATATGAAACCGTTCAGGATGAATTCTTTAAAGGAATACTCCATCCAAATATTATACCCATGTAGTTTTTGGTGGAGGCGGAGAAAAATTTTAGTCTAATTTCTTTGTGTAGAAAGTACATGAGAGATTTTCATAAATGGAGTGATGAGTGCTGGACAGTAGCAACCATTGCCAAAAACATCCACAGAAAAGGAAAAAGAAAATCATACATAACTCAAGTCACATAATCCACATGTCAAAATATGAAAAATGTGTGCATTTCTTGCTAAAAAATTATTTAAAGTTACTTCCTAAACTGCATTGAATGTAAACAGGAAAGATATCATTCCTTTAATTCAAATGCTCAGTATTATGGGAATGATAGCTTTCCTGTCTCCATTCAATGTTGAATTTTCAGGAAATAATTGTTAGTAATATTTTATCAAGAAATGCACACATTTTGCATGTTTTGTCCATATAAATGGATATCAGACGTGGATTATGGAACCCAAGTTACAGTACGTAAGATTTTTGTTTTTTCTGTTTTTCATTTTTCACAACTTTTGCCACCGTCCAGCATTGGTAACCTATCAATCTCATTTATGATAATCTCTTTTATGTTCTTTCTCATGAAAACATAACATTAAAGATTTTTTTGTCCACCACTGCAAACTGTGTACATGAGAGTAACATTAAAAAAATATTTTTTGGGTGGCGTATTCCTTTAAGTAAAAATAATGCAATCCTTCCAAGTTAAGTCTTGAAATATCCCTAGCTCCATTCCATTTCCATTGTTTTCCATACAAAATCATTTGTTAATAATAAATATTTGTTGTCTGTAACATGGACATAATTGTCAGCCATTCAAGAAAGTGTACCAAACGTGTTATCAAAATAGTAATCTATCAAAACAACAAAGCTCATAAGGGAAGGATAAATAATATCATGATCAGAACTGAACTTTGGGGTCTTATAGCCTTGGAATCCATTTTGTGTACTGTTGTTAGGGTTGCTTCCCATATTTCTAGGGGCAAGGTCTCCAGGGTCATCTGTCAGAGGAGGACATTGTTTTGTGCACTGGGTGGTTCCATTAGGCACTCATTGTTGGGGCTGGGGGTGAGAAGTTAAAAGGCTGTCTGCAGGATGTAGGTATTTGCCGTATTGCAAAAGAGTCACTTTGGCTGGTTGAGATTACAAACAATACTAAGTTGTGATACCAGAACTGCTCCTTCCCAGGAGGATGTCTGTATTTACCGGAAATTAACATGCTTGACAATATTGGTTTCTAATCAGCAGATCTGTACTCATTAATGGTTGGTAACAATACATTTTATTAACTTGTGTTTTCATTAATTGTTAAACCCAGGAAATGTAGATGTGCCATTGTTTAATCTGATTGTCCAGAACTGATAATGGCAGGGACTGAAGGAGATTTAAACTCCTGGGCAGGAGAAGACAAAGAGGGATGGTCCACTAAGAACGCTGCCAAGACACTCGGACAGAGCACAGGGGCTCATAGGCAGACGAGGGTACCTGGCTGGCACGACATGAGGCACAAGGACGGCAACACTTACTTCCAGGGAGGAAGAGACAGCTCCACAAGGAGACGCCAGTTGTGGGTCCAGCGAGAGAAGGAAGCCGCATGAAAGGACCAAGCAAAGCTGGCAGACAAGAAATGAGGCGTGCCTAGGTCACAGCAACACAAGGAGCCCAGAGTGGGAAAAAAAGGAACAACAAAGAGACGCTGACAGGGATTCAACAATTTTCTGTTGAACTGAGTGCATCCGTGGACAGTTGAACAATTGCGCAAACTGAACTCTGCACCACTAAAGGTTGTATCCTCCAATTCTTGTTTTTAATGGAATTTTAGAGTGTGGACTGTGTGTTTTCCTTTTAAAAAATGGAAATTCGTTCCTGATATGTTTAGATTTTGTTATGTTCGTTTATCTTTTTAATGTACTTTATATTGTCTTGTGTAATAGAACTTACTGTTGCTTTTTTCTAAAATTACTGTTGTGTCTTTCATTGCGTGTTTACTCACCGCCCAATTTAAAGAAACCTTTGTACTATTATCAGTAAATTTCAAGAGTTCCCAGTCTCTTAATAAAACTGGGTGGAGTAGTCGGATATTTTAATGGTGACTAAGTTAGATTACCTGTAAGTGTGACCAGACACCTGTTACACATCACCTCGAGTTCATCAGTAGATGGGGAAAAAAAAGTTGGCCTGTGTATAAATCCTTTAATAACTTTATTGTATCCTCTTTGTGATTAAATTTCATGTCTTGCCTGGTTTTTGACTTCTTGCCTGAATTTTGACTGTGATTGTTGCCTCTCATCTGGGTTTCTTTCATTTTGTTTTTATTTTAGTTTATATTGCTTTTTGCACACATCTCCTGGTTAACCTCAAAAAATTAGTTATCTGTTTTCCTGCCAAGTCAGGACAAACAATAACAGAATTTTAAATATCAAATCAGTAAATAGAAAAATACTCATCTAACCCAAGGACCCAACAATCATGGCCTAGGTTCTGCATTTTACCTACCTAATTTTAAACCTTTTCACTCTCGATCTTAAAGCTTGTTTGATAAACAAAATGGCCTTGACTGTAAATTTACTGACTGTACGTTTTTAGTTAAGCCTCAGTAGAGAACTGACTAAGGGTGTCTTTATACTTCATTCTGGGGCCAATTGTAGAATAATCCACAGGACCACTTTCATGTTTAGGAATGCCCTCCACAAGTTCTGGAGGCATCTCCCCAGCACTCCCTGTATTGTTCACTGTAATCATGCATTTCTGTGCTTCAACCCATATTGAAAGGGCCTGCCACCACAAATGACTCACGTAATGAAAAATGTAATGTCTTTGAGTCAGTAATAACACTAGAAAAGGACCTACAATTGAAAAGAACTGAGAGATGAATGGACCACAAAACTATAGTGGAAAGGCAGGCTGAAGTAAATTAATGGGTGACAAATAAACCGGCAAACAAACCCAATGTCCAATGACCAAGCTGGAATACCGATTATAATTCTAACGTCTCCTTGAAAACACCTGTTATTCCATAATCAGGACAGAACAAGGACATGGTCAGGAACAAGCAAGGATTTAGAAATACTGGAAAAGATTCAAGGAAACAATTAACAAAATCCAAAGTGCTAGAAGACAACATGACAAAGCAAAGGGCTGTAATATTGAATTGTTCTTGGAAACTCTTTCTAGCTTCCTCGAACACTAAAAAGAGTGAAATGAAAACATAGTAAAGAGAGTAAAAACTCAGACGCTGGGCTATGTGCACCATCTAGGTTTAAATTCCTAACATCAATCTGATCCCAAAATGTGACCAACAACCGTGACTAATGATTGTCAAAAAACATTGCAATGCCTATAAAGCAATTTCAAATTAAAAATTTCAATAAAAAGGTGATTCCATAAAATTAGACAGATCTCAAAGGAAATTATAACACAAATTAGTAAGCAGGACTACATTTATCTCACGTGGGCACCCTGCATTGCCACATAACAGTTTCACACAGAATCCTGCCCATTCCCCTAAAACTCATTGTTAATTGGTGGCCACAGGCTAATTAGATCATAGACCATTCTATTCAGTATATTTTCAGGACACATAGCCATATAATGGCCTCAGAGTTACACAATCCTCTTTTAAGCAGACCACACACTTTGCAGGCACCTTTCTTGCAATCTAAACCAGTGTTTCCCAAACTCAGTCCTGGGGAACCCCTGTGGCTGCAGGTTTTTGTTTCAACCAGCTTCTGTTTTTAATTGAACTCCTGGGCTAAATAAGTGAACTGATATTTCCCAAGTTCTGTGTTTAGGGAACAATATAGAAGTTTGCTAAAAAAAAAAATATTAAAATGTACCAAGCAGTTATATAGGAATAATGTATTTTTTTTCTTTTTAACAGTATTTTCATCTTGATTTTCATTCTACTTTTCTAGATCTTCTAATTGTTTAATTGATCCATTATTTACTAATTAGTGGGTCTGACTCTAAAGTAGTTGCAGCTTTTGATTATTCAGTGTTGTTTGCCTGGGTGTCTGATCTGCTCGTTTTAAATTGTCATTATTAAGATACAACGAAGAGGGAAAAACTGCACTTGGAAAGGGCAAAGTATAATGAAATCAACAAAAGAGAATTACGTATTTAAATCTATAGCAAAAGCAGAAATATTTCTAAATGTCTTATAAATGTAAAAATCATGCTGCTATGCTTTTCTGAATGTCGAACAAAAGAAAAAAACCCCAGCTAATTAAATGAGATCAGTGCTATCATGTGTTGTCACCGATTAGGAATCCGGTTGGAACAAAAACCTGCAGCCACAGGGGGTCCCCAGAACCGAGTTTGGGACACACTGATCTAAACCACCCCAGGGCTTTCTGTTGACTCTACTTTATGCCCTTTCTCACTCAGGTACTACCTTACCAGCATGGCCCCCTATCACATGACTTATGCTACAAAAGAAAACACAAGCAAATCCTTAGTGCTTTTTCTACAAGAAGAGCATAGCTTATTGTAATACAATTTACATTATAGCCCACCGTGAATATCAGTTTTCATATAATATTAACATTTTGCTGGCTCTATTAATTTTCTCTCTATTTCCCTATAATTTATATTATATTTTGTGATTCTAGGTGTTGCATATCTGTAAAGTACCTTGTGATAACAATCACTGTGAAAGGTGCAACATAAAATAAACACCAATTGGTTGAAATTCTCATTTTTCTGCTCTTTGCATGATCATTTTTTTTAATCATTATTCATAGTCAATGCACTAAAAAAAATAACACTTCAAAATTTCAATTTAAAGCTGTTTCTTAAACTGCAAAGTACCGAAAAAAAGGATATTGAAAATGGATTACTGTACATTATATATATTTCAAAGGTTATTAAAATTTAAACAGGTAGCAACAAATATCATTTAAAAATTTTAATTCCAAATATGTTGCTGTAAAGAGCACACTGAAGGCAAACTAATGAAATTCCAAGGTGCTTTGGGGTGGCTGGTTTATTCTGATCACTAGCAGATTGCACTATTGACCATATGTCAGCAACAGAGCAATACAATGATTGAGTAAAACAGCAAACATAATAGAATCTGAAAACTTCACCAAGATAGGCATTCCTTGCCTTTCAGATAATGTTGTAGAAAACTACTTTTTTAAGCCTATGTCTTAATATTTTTATTTTATTTTTTTTCTCAAAAATGAATGCAAATATTGGTGACCTCCATCTCAAAGTAATGCAAGTCATTTCAGTCAGTTAAGGCTGATGAAATATTTGTAGAGCAGATTAATCTGTTATCAGTTGTGGAGGTGTGAAATGTGATGAAGATGACAGAGAATCATGCTCCACAGGCCTAAAGCAATTTGCGCCCGAGATATTTAGATCTGCTTTGGACATTGGAGATTGGTTATTATACAAGGGGAAAGACCCCTGGGGAGTCTGCCTTGAAACATATTTCAAACACTGGTAGGAAGTTCCTTGAGCAAGTGAGTAATGAATGAAATTTTGATTGGTAAAAAATCTTTCAGGAGTTTTACCTTCCTAATATAATCAGGTCCTTTTGTGAATTATGTTTAACTAGAAAGCTGACAGGAAAATGTGTACATTAACTGATTTTAAAACAAAAAATACATCTTTGAACTTAGATTTTCTGTGTGTGTTTTAAAAAAATCTTTTAGTATTTTAATATAAGATTTTAACTATAACAGCAATTAAATACTTTCAGAAGTGTTTGCATCTACTATATTCTGAATTAAGTATAACAAGTTATTTTATGTATAAAAAGTTGGTTTTTTTTTGCTTGTCTTATAGATTTTTGTAATTGTTTTGCTCAGGTAAACTGCATATGAGGCACAGCATGTGCTGAAATATTTGGGGAGTATAATTTTGCTGTCACCTCAGTGTATATGAATGCTGTGTGTTAAACATAATCCCAATCAACTTGAAAGTTTGTATGCATGACTTTAAGATCTTTATTTATTTAAACACTATTTGACTATTGTTTAAAATTGTACATCTTTTATTCAAAGTATTCCACCGATCCTTGGGGCACCCCGTGCTTGCCTGGTGCATCCTTAACATCTCTCAATGCCAGGGCACATGGTAGGATCAGCCCAAGAGGTAGGACTCAAACCACCTGAGGGCAGACCCAGTGATGCCAAGGTCAGAGGTGGTGGCAAGGAGGATCTGGATATTGCCTGTGTTGAAGGCAGGGAAGAGGATGAGGACAGATGGCATGCCCATAAGCTGTAGCCTGATGTAATGTGTTGACAATGGTAAATAGAGCTGCCTCGCTGGAATCCCCCTTCTTGAAGTCAGACTGATTTGGATCAGTCATTAGCAGGAATAAAATGACACATGAACTTGGGACAAATATTGTAAAAGCAAATGAAAAGCAAAAACTACTAGTGACACCTTACACATGTTTGATCGATACAACCTGCCTTTGGCTTGGCAATAGGATGAAATTATTCTTTGCCTTAATCTGTTTGTTGTGTACTCTCAGTCATATTTGTTGCCAATTTAAAATAACGTGGGCTTTATTGGTATTGTAATCGCACTTGTGTGCAAATGCTAAATGTTTATGCCATCCTTTTTGAGTTATTTACATACTAGATGTGCTACCCATTTAAGATGGGTTGAAATCTAAGTAATCAACATAGACCTCAGCATTAACATTTGCAGTGCATCATGCTTTGCATATGTCTCTGTTATGTGCCATTTGGTATGAGATATGTAAAAGAAGTGTTAATGTTTGTGACGTGCCATCTGTTGGAATGAGAAATGCAATGCATTTCATTTGTGAAGCACCAACTTTTACAATGACAAAGACGCAGCAACTGGACAGACACAGAGACCTTGTGTTAAAGGGCAGGTTCAGTATTTAAATCAAAGTTATTTCTTCACAAAGATGGTATATATGCATTTTCCAAGCAAAATTATTCTACAAAATCCAGCATTTTTTATATACATTTCAAAAAATATCTTGCCTGCACTGGCATTATACATTGAAGGTAATGGGGTACAGGTATAGCTGGAAAACAGAAGCCTTAAAACTTACCAAATACATCAATTTCTCAAGTTGAGACAGTTGCTGAGTATTGATCTGTGTCCTGCAGTTACACACACATTGTAAAATAGCTTATACATGTCATTTTTGAATAAAAAAACACCAATATTATGTGATTCAGCCATTTTTAAAGAAAATCAGCTCTGCACGTGTGTAGGCTTATGCAATAATCTTCCAGCCACCGGGGCATGACTTTCTCTAGGAACGATAAAATCATAGTAAACTCTCTGTGCCATGTGGTTGATTTTGTTTTGATTTAGTCCCATATTTATGTGAGAGCTACCACAAGCAAAAAGAAAACATATTCTTACCTCAATAGTACCTGGAATATGCAAATAAAATCCTTATTTCGTTTTGTTGTCTCAAACATGCATTGGAAACACAGAAGGTACATTTTCCTTTACTGAAACTCAAAGAGGATGTATTTGCAAATTTTTAGGCTTTTATTTTCCACTGGTGGTTGATGTCTCATTGCCATCATTATAAAGCACCAGTGCGGGCAATATATTTTTTTAAACTTATGGAAAATGCTGAATTTTGGAACAAAATTTTATGTAGTAAATGCATATACACCATATTTGCGAAGAAGTAATTTTGACTTATAAAATACCAAACTTCTCTTTAAAGGAGGATTTTACTCCTTCACAACTACCAGTAGCTGATGTCAAAAGAGTCCTGTTTGCAGTGTATTTTTATTAATTAAGCTTATAATATCAATGCAGTTCAAATTCTGATTTTTTTCTGCATAGATAACATTTTCAAATAACATAGTACAATGCTCATGATCTTTGATTGCGTTTAAATAGGCAAGCTCAGCATTTAACTCTTCGCATTTGATTATGGGAAAACGTATAAATAGTAACTGTAGATCAATTGCCAGTCTTTACATGAAAATAAAAGAAATATATCAAGGTATAACAAAGCCAAGAGTATAACGTTTCACTTCTTCATCCATCCATCTCTCCAGGGTCATAGGGAGTTTGTGCCAATCCTAGCAGCATTTGGCACAAGGTGGAATTTGGCTCTGATGCGTCAACCAAAGAGTGGCCCAAAGTACCCAGAGGAAAACCCATACAGACCTGGGGAGACTGTGCCAAATTCATGCAGGCAGGTCCCAAGCCAGAATTCAAACCAAGAACTCATACTGTGAGGAAATAGCTGTGCAGCCATAAGATTTCATCTATTCATCCATCCATATTCCTAATCCACATCCAAGGATGGAGCCTGTTCCAGCAGTCATTGGGTGCAAGGCAGGGAAAAATGTTTTTTATTCATTAATTTTATCATTTTGTTTTGTTAATAATAACAGATATACCCAGTGGTGCCTAGGTTCATTTTTTTATTATCAATTATTCATTGACAAAAAAAATTATAATAAGCAGAAACTAATAATAATTTGTCAATAAAAAATCATTTTTTATTGACAAAAAACAGAAGATTACTATAATAAATGTAAACTAACAGGTGCATTTATAAATTTAATATTTCTGTTTGGTTTTGTATATGCATTTCTTCAGATATACAAATATGAGCATATTATATCCTAACAAAGAATTTCGAGTTGTAAAACTTCATCTCTCTCCTTTAGCGATGATGTTCAGGTGCCTACAGTTTAAAAATGTAAAAATGTAATAGTCCTCTTAATTATACAGATTGTAATTTATGTGACAGTATAATACCTTTGATTTCTATAGTTTTACATATAAGGATATAGTTAGCAATTATGTAATCTTCACCAGGTTAAATTCAAATTCCAAAAAGTATGTAGTATAAGTCTAATAACAGGTGACAAGCAGTATTAGATATGCTATATACAATAAATATAAATATTGGCACACATGTGGACATTTTGAATCTGTTACAAGGACGCATTTAAAGAGTCTGAATAAAGTAGAAAGGGAGTGAACTAGAGGTGGCACAGCCATCCACCCATTTTCCTTCTTTACAACAACATTTATTTATATAGCACATTTTCATACAAACAATGTAGCTCAAAGTGCTTTATATAATGAAGAAAGAGAAAAAACACAAAATAAATTAGAAGATAGAATTAGGGAACACTAATTAATATAGAGTAAAAGTAAGGTCCGATGGCCAGGTAGGACAGAAAAAACAAAAAAACTCCAGACGGCTGGAGAAAAAAATAAAATCTACAGGGGTTCCAGGCCACGAGACCACCCAGCCCCCTCTAGGCACTCTACCTAACATAAATGACCTCACAATCAGTCCTCTTTACCTTCAGCCTAGTTGTAGAAGCCTTGACATTTCTTCAAATGCTGCCTCTTTTGGTCTCGCCGGAATATACAACAAACCAGGAAGGCTTGGTCACTTGTTGACCACGCACAAGCAAGGCACATACTGGTGGCATCTGAATATGTACAACAAGGTGACAATTTTTATTAAAGTAAAAATGGTAAATAGGACAGTAGTCCTTAAACTTGTAAGTTTTTAGCTGGTCAGTTCTTCTTCCGTTTAGCTTTTAGCAACTTTAACTACAGCCATATTGTTTCAAGTGCCCCCTTTCAAAATAAAAAGTAAATGTACAGCATGCCTAATAATTTGTCTTCAGATTCAAAAAATTTCAAGAAAAAATAAGGGTGCAAAAATTGCAAGGACTTGTATGATTTTGTGACACAAATCACCTTAAATAATAGTTTACCCTTTATTTATATTTCCATTCATATCCTTAACAAACTTCAGTGTTGACTTAAAATATATAAGCAGTTGGGTTATTAGTGATGCCGATAATGTGAATAATGATAACAAAGTGAAAAAGCATATCTGAAATTAACCAAGGCAGCAAGGTGATTTGAAATAATAATACATAAAACTTGTAATTTTGGTCCTCACCTCAATTAGCATGCCAGTTACTGAAATTAAACTTAAATGCAGCGGTTTCTGATAAATTTGGGAACATTATAATAATAAAATTGCTATTCGATTTGAGGCTGTGCAATGTGATGGGGAATTTTTGAACACGGCATTATTAATATTATTTACAGCTAAACCATAAAAGGGAAAAAGGATCACCACCTATTTAAATGAATTCCCATGTCTGCGCACTGTGCCAGAGGCAAAGTGTTATGTCCCATAGTGTGTAAATGAAGTGACCTACAGTTATAATTTTTACTTTGATCTACATATGTCAAATAGTTATGTTATTACAATGTGTTTTGAAAAACCCCGAAGGTATTAAAGGTACAGTCGCAGATTCTAAGTCAAAATAATATGTTATTATTTATTTACATGCTGTAGGCTATTCTAGCCTGGAAAAAAAATAAAACACAATGAAGAAGATTTACAGAACTTTCAGTCTTCTCTTTCTAGGACTCTTTTAACCCCTAATTGAAGCAATAGCACCCTGGCACCCTGCCCTTACGAGGGTGCGTGTTAAAGGCACCACTTCTCTGACTTCTGTGTTTCAGGCATTCCATATAAAGGGCAACTCACTTACCTGAGAACACCATAGCCTTAATTAGCCCACATACCTTCAACATGTGACATTTAGTCCAATTAAGGTCAATTTTTAACTCTAAACAGCCTTCTTGGCTGCTCCCTGACAACAAGTGACTCCCAAAATATGATTAAAGCTGTAATATTAGCTACAGTATATCTTGCAAGGATAATAGGCTTCAGCTATACACCCAGGAAACCGAGATAATTGCATGAATACGAAGAAAGGAATCTCTCCACACTTGCTTAACTGTTACCATTTAATAATTGATAAAATTGCATATTGTTGATATCATAGTACTTAAACATATATTTTAGTAGAAGTCTCCAATGTTTAATTGTAATAAATAAGTTATTAAATTACAAGTAGAATTAATCTGATAGTAGCATACAAATAAGACTCATGTTATAATGCCTGAAAAAATCCACTGAATGATCCAAACCCTAATCAAACAATGTCAAGTCATTGCAAAAAGAGAACCAAAGTATGCTGACTTCGCACATTCTCCTTTTGTCTGTATAGATTTTCTCATGATAAACCAATTTCCTCCTGCATTCAAAAGTAGGCACATATGTCAGGTTAACCTGCATCTCACAAATGTCCTAAAGTAACTGAGTGTGTATTATGATTGACTTACTCCACGTGTTTTTTGGGGGAAAGGCCTTGGCACCACACAGTCCTATAATAGAGAAAGTAAGATCAGAAACCTGATGAATGGATTGATAGATAATGTGTGTGTGTGTAAAGTGATGGATAGTAAAATATAGCTGTTGGAGCCAGAAGCAGACAAAACATTAGAAATAATTAGACAATAATGACTGCAGAATGACTGTGGCCTTGGCAGGGATTAGTCCTTATTAGTGTGATAGAAAATGATGTAAAGGCTGCTTAGTATAGGGCAGTTCAGAGCATGACATCTGACATACATTTTCAGTGCTTTCACTAAATTTTTGGGTATAGTGATACAGACAAGAGAGAAAGAGAAACACTTACATTTGAAAGAAGGAAACATAATGGAATTTAAATTACACATATAAAAGAAGTGTGCTTCTTTATAAAACAGATATCAGAATATACAGTAAGCACTAAAAAAAATAGACGTCTATTAGTGCTAACACTCAGGGTCTCATGTATAAATGGTGCGTACGCACAAATATGTTGTGTACACCAGTTTCCACGGTCACGGTCGAGATGTATAAAAAGTAAACTTGGCATAAAGCCACCCTCATTTTCACGGCAGCCTCAGTCTGTGTATATGCATGTTTCTTCTCGGTGTTGTAAATGGGCAGCACCCAGTGTCACAGCAGTGCTGCTGTTTCTGTGTTGTTTCCTGGAGACTTAGGAAGAATGTGCAAACTCCATACAGACATTACACAGGGTGTTAAATCTGAGAGACTGCAGTAGTAACCAGTGCATCACTTGGCCAAAGTGTGAAACAAAAAATAACAAGTACAGAACAGGTGAGCACATGGCCAAAATCTAAAAGCAAGAGTATTTCAAAAATAGAGAATGTGAAGGACTTAATTGCTTAGAAGCTCTCAATATATAAAATGCATCAGACGTCAGACATGCATACTTAGGGAGCATTTTCAGGATGCTGGCAAGATAAGAACTCCAATACAACAGCAGAGAGTGTCACCACTGTTGACTCCTCCTCAGATTCATCCTCAGAACGTAAGAGAATGCCTGGGATGATTAGTGACGTCACATTGTGTTCTCCCCAGGAAGCTCCATCTCATAGATGTACTAGTCAGGAAGTTCATTATCCAACCCACAGTTGGAGGAGATAGAACCCATCCTTAAAACCACCACCCAAAGAGGGCAACTTAAAACTTGAACAGCAGACATCAAAAAACTAAACAAAAGGAAACAAGTATTTGGAAGTTCTAGGTTCGTTATTAAATGGTGTTACCCTAAATGTTCCCAACACTTCAGCTTGCTCTGTTCTCATTCTTACTCAAGTGGCTTCAAGTAACAATCAGACAGTGGCATAACTAAAACATGCAGGGCAAAAGTACACCAAAAAAGGAGCTCAATGACAAATGTTTAGGAGAAATTCTTGCAGCAACAAATGCACAAGGTCAATGTATGCAGTGATAAATGAACTTATATTCAAGGTATCACCACATCTTTTCTGCCAGGTATTTGCAATTCATGTCTGAATGCAAAACTGTCCAAGTGTCTAATTCCATCCTGAACAGCTGCTGTGGTGGAAAGTGTAGGAATTTAATTTAGTGGAGATTTACCAAACAACAGGCTACACGTTAAAATGTTATTAGCTTTAACATTTGTGCATTGTGATATGTCCACTGCTTTTGAAAAGCTTACAGATACTTCCAGTCCAGAGATGGAGGCGTTCATATTGATATATGGTCATCTTAATCATCACCTTTTAGACTGTTTGCAAGTGGTTAATGCAGTTCAGCACATTATGTGACATTATAAATGTGACAGTACACAGTTACTGTTTTATTTGTTTTGTGTTTTCTCTCCATTTGTGTGTAATGTTCCTCCCCATATTACTTGCTTTGTTTAGCAATGTTTTTTTTTTATAAAAAAATATCTTTCCAGTAAATCTTTTCAGTGGTGAAATCACAATTCACAAAAGGTTATATATTATAATTGAAGTTATATTTATATGTATACTGTATATAAAATGGACAAATTATTATGAAGAGGAGTTTACAGAACCATAAATGTTTAAAATGTATTGAGCATATTTCTGCTGTGTGGATTTCTCTTTTTTTTGGTGCACTTTTATTAGTGTTGCCTTATCAGATAATTGTAGTTGAAATGTAAATTTAAGTAAAGCACATATATGCAGAAAACTATGCAGTAGGTGTGAACAAAGGTATGGCAATGAGCCAATCTGAGAGTGTGAAATAACAGTCAATGTCTAGGAGCTTGATTTGTTATTCGATAAATGCACTGTGACTGGCACCACAGCTAGGCAGATTCAGCCTTGCACCTCTTGGCAGGATAAGCTCCAGCCAACAAAGTCTCTACTGGAATAATTTGCTTTCTAAAATCAATTAATGTATGCACAGTATATCTTTACTCTACTTAACCTTCAAACCAATTAATCCACGACCCAACTGTTTTCAGAACTCTAAGCAAAATAATGACAGACTACCAAGACACAATTAAAGGTCTATATTGGGGAAAAAAAGTTTAAGAATGAGAGAAAACACATATATACAAAAATAAACACAAAGTCTTAGAAAACTTTTCATGGACCTTCGCTTGAGATGTAGGCAACTTTACTTTTTTCACCTCACCCAAAACATACTCCTCTGACATTTCTCTTATACTTGGTCACTTTCCCTTCTTTTTCTTCTTTTTTCGGCTGCTCCTCTTAGGGGTTGCCATAGCAGATCATCTTTTTCTATATCTTTCTGTTCTCTGCATCTTGCTCTCTTACACCCATCACCTGCATGTCCTCTCATCACATCCATAAATCTTATCTTAGGCCTTCCTCTTTTCCTCATGCCTGGCAGCTCTATCCTTAGCATCCTTTTCCCATTATACCCAACATCTCTCCTCTACAAATGTCCAAACCAACACAATCTCTCCTTCCTGACTTTGTCTCCAAACCGTTCAACCTGAGCTGACCCTCTAACGTACTCATTCTTAACTCTATCCAATCATGTCACACCAAATGCAAATCTTAGCATCTTTAACTCTGTCACCTCTAGCTCTGTCTCCTTTTTTTTTGGTCAGTGCCACCATCTCTAACCCATATAGCATAGCTGGCCTCACTACCGTCCTCTAGACCTTCCCTTTCACTCTTGCTGATAACTGTCTGTCACAAATTACTCCTGACACTCTTCTCCACCCATTCCACCCTGCCTGCACTGTCTTTTTTCACCTCTCTTCCACAATCCCCATTACTCTGTACTGTTGATCCCAAGTATTTAAACTCATCCACCTTCGCCAACTCTACTCTCTGCATCCTCACCATTCCACTGACCTCCCTTTCATCTACACACATATATTGTCTTGTTCCTACTGACCTTCATTCCTCTCCTCTCTAGGACATATCTCCACCTCTCCAGGGTCTCCTCAACCTGCTCCCTACTCTTGCTACAGATCACAATGTCCTCAGTAAATACCACAGTCCATGGGGACTCCTGTCTAATCTCGACTGTCAACTTGTCCATCACCATTGCAAGAAAGAAAGGGCTCAGAGGTCATTCCTGATGTAATCCCACCTCCGCGTTGAATGCATCCGTCACCCCTACCGCAGACCTCACCACTGCCACACTTCCCTCGTACATATCCTGTACAACTCTTACATACTTCTCTGCTACTCCTGACTTCCTCATACAATAGCACAACTCCTCTCGAGGCACCCTGTCATATGTTTTCTCCAGGTCCACAAAGACACAATGCAACTCCTTCTCTATATTTCTCCATCAACACTCTCAGAGCAAGCATCACATCTGTGGTGCTCTTTCCTGGTATGAAACCATGCTGCTAATCACTAATCATCACCTCCCTTATTAACCTAGCTTCCACTACTCTTTCCCATAACTTCATGCTGTGGCTCAATTTTATCCCCCTGTAGTTACTATTCTACATTCTTAAAAATCTCTACCAGTACACTTCTTCTCCACTCATCAGGCATCCTCTCACTTTCCAAGATTCCATTAAACAATCTGGCTAAAAACTCCACTGCCGTCTCTTCTAAACATCTCTATGCATCCACAGGTATGTCATCTGGACCAACGGCCTTTCCATTCTTCATCTTCTTCGTAGCTGTCCTTACTTCCTCCTTGGTAATCCGTTCCACTTCCTGATTCACTATCTCCATATCATCTAGCCTTCTCTCTCTTCTTTTCATTCATCAGCCTCTCAAAATACTCTTTCCATCTGCTCAACACACCCTCGTCGCTTGTGAGTACATTTCCATCTTTATCCTTTATTACCCTAACCTGCTGCACATCTTTCCCACCTCGGTCCCTCTGTCTAGCCAATCGGTACAGGTCCTTTTCTCCCTCCTTAGTGTCCAACCTCTCATACAACTCATCATACACCTTTTCTTTAGCCTTTGCCAACTCTCTCTTCACCTTACACCTTATCTCTTTGTACTCTTGTCTACTTTTTGCATCTCTCTGACTATCCCACTTCTTCTTCTCCATCCTCTTCCTCTGTATACTCTCCTGTACTTCCCCATTCCACCACCAGGTTTCCTTTTCATTCTTTCTCTGTCCAGATGTCACGCCAAGCACCCTTCTTGCTGTCACCCTTACTACTTCTGCTGTAGTTGCCCAGCTCTCTGGTAACTCTTCACTGCCACCCAGTTCCTGTCTTAACTTCTCCCTGAACTCAACCTTGCATCTTCCTTTTTCAACTTCCACCATTTGATCCTTGGCTCTTCTTCACTCTCCTCTTCTTGATCTCCAACGTCATCCTAGAGACCACCACCCTATGCTGCCTAACTACACTTTCCCCTGCCACCACTTTGCAGTCTTCAATGTCCTTCAGATTGACTCTCCTGCATAGGATATAAGCTACCTGTGTGCATCTTCCTCCACTCTTGTACATCACCCTATGTTCCTCCCTCTTCTTAAAAAACATATTCACCACAGCCAAATCCATCCTTTTTGCAAAATCCACTATCATCTGACCTTCTTCATTCCTCTCCTTGACACCATACCTACCCATCACCTCTTCATCTCCTCTGTTCACTTCACCAAAATGTCCATTGAATTACGCTCCAATCACCATCCACTGTCATTCAATTCATCCAACTCACTCCAGAAATCTTCTTTCTCATCCATCGCAGACCCAACTTGCGGGGCATATGCACTAACAACTTTCATCTTCACACCTTCAATTTCCAGATTCATAATCATCACTCTGTCTGACATTTCACCTCCAAAAACAATTGACATACTGTTCCTTCAGAATAATCCCTACCCAATTTCTTCTACCATCCTCACCACGATAGAACAATTTGAATCCACCTCCAATCCACCTGATCTTACTCCTCTTCAATTTAGTCTCTTGCATGCACAATATATCAACCTTCCTTCCCTCCATCACATCAACTAACTCTCTTCCTTTAATTGTTAAAGTTCCGACCCTCAATTCCACTCTCTTTACATTCCTCCTTTTCTCATACCTCTGGACATGTTTCCCTCTTCTTCTTCTCCTTCTTCGGCCAACAGTAGCCCAATTTCCACTAGTACCCTGTTTGCTAACAGTACTGGTAGCGGCCATTGTTAACCCGGGGCTCAACCGATCTGGTATGGAAATCTGTATTGTTGTCTGCATATTGATCTGGCAAAATTTTACCACGGATGCCGTTCCTGATGTCACCCTCCCCATTTATCTGGGCTTGGGACCGGCATGAAGAAACACACTGTTTTGTGCATCCCCTGTGGCTGGGTTCAAATACCTGGTCACTTCTGTGCCTTCCTTACTCAACTCACATGTTTCTAGTAGAGCCCACATTATTAAACCTGTTCTAGTGTGATCCTTGTTTTCAGTGCCAATAAACCTGTTCCCTCTGTTCCCTCAGCATTTTTTGTCCATCTGTGTTCCCAATCTACCTGATGTCAAATCTAATGGAACTGAAGACTAATGTTGGCTTCCCCTTGTTATGGAACATGGAGCTACATATTATAAAGATAACCCACTTAAATTGTTGAAGAAACCACCAGCTGACCTCTGGCGGTTTTCTTCTGTAAGCATGTGCAACCAAAACCAATACATGTGGTCTTACACTGTCATCTGAATATGGATCTCAATGCCCCAGTGAAGTGACAGGGACAATGTGCCCAAAAAAATGGTGCTGTCCTTCAGATGAGATGTACAATTGAGGTCCTGACACTCTGTGGTCATAAAAGATCCCTGGGCATCCTTTGTAAAGAGTACACTGTATCCTGGCTAAATTGCCCACCACCGGTCTAGTCATTCTACCCCTAATCATCCCCTGTCTCTAACTGGCTATTTCTTATCCCTTCACCATCTACTAGCTAATGTGTGGCGGGCGTACTGGCTCAAAATGGGTGCAGTTGCATCATCCAGGTGGATATTGCACGTTAGTGGTGGTTGAAGTGGCTTCCCACTCACTATGTAAAGCACTTTGAGTAATGAGAAAAAGTAATGTAAATAATAATAATAATTATTATTATTATTATTATTACTTCCAGAGTCTCTGTACTGTTTTCGGATCTAAGAATAACTTCTATGGTTACTGCCCCCTAGAGTCAAAATATACAAAGTAAATCACAAGAATGCTAACTCTCATTCCTACAAGTAATTCATTCTATATCTCTTCTTATTCCAGGCTAGTTGCTGGGGATCCCTAAATTGTCTTGAGACATGCTTCATGTCCTGTGACTTACACTCCTACTGTTAAGTTCAGAACGCCTTAGTCAGGGTAGATTTTTCTGATGATGAATATTAAGAACACATTGAGTGTTGACATATTATAGTTAAGGGTCAATGACAAAAAATACATGAATAAACATTATTAACATGATATTAAACTGGAGCAATGGAAAAAAAAACAATACCCCATAAAATAAAATTACACACAAAAAGGAAAATTGGATATCTATAATCAAAGAGTTGGTTTAAAAAAGCTATCTAAAATATCAGACTATACTATATATATATATATATATATATATATATATATATATATATATATATATATTGTATATATATATATATATATATATATATATATATATATATATATATATACATATATATATATAAATGAACAATTAATAAATCTTGGTGAGTGCAGTTCAAGGAGAAATGCAAGGAAATGAAAATTAACAATGAGGGAGAAAGGGAAATAGAAAAGAATATAGCTAGTAATACTAAATAGATTCCAAGGAGTTTTTCAATATGCAAATAGACAATTTGCATATAAAGATGAAGCACAAAGTGCAAAAAGCAATGAAGGGCAACTGGTATGAGATGACTTTGAGATAGCAGAGATTTGATAATGTCTAGGGACAATACATATAGACATGGGAAGAGAGGACAGCTTTAATGAGTCCCTCTGGAAATAGAAAACTGGAAAGAAAAACTAGAGATGGTCACTACAGTGCCACAACTGATAACAATAAGTTGTTTTAATTATATTAATAAAACATCCTGTAACGTATGTGTGATAGTAATTATTAAATGTAATCATTCGAACAACACATTTAAATCATCATGTTGTCAAGGCAGATGATAATTGCTGGCATTTTAACTAAAAGAGTAGTGGTTTTTTGTATTCAGTAGGTGACAAACTATTTGGATATCATTTGGAATTTGATAAATCCTATTTGACCTATGCAGATTAATTTTGCAATAAGTGACTTCAGAAAACTGCTTGACCTTTAAGAATGGTTTTAACATCTGCAGTAATCAAACAAAGATACCAGTAAGTTGAAAAAAGAGTGGGGTCTTCAAACAAGAGGGCTACGACAAAAGTATTGTCGTGTCTACAAAGCAGGCTTTGAATGACAATCGAGCGTCACATTCGGAAAGTGGTGAAATAAGCTGTAACAAAATACAAGACAGAGGATAAAGGAAAAAGCATTCACATAAAATATTTTATAAGAGCTCTTTAACAGAGCATCAGGGAAAAAATCTCATCAATGATCCTGATCTGAAATAATCTCAGTTGAAGAGTATTAGATTAATGGGCTTGCCTTTAAGAGACAGGCACAACTTTTCCTAAATGAAATAGAGGTTGGATCATGTGCCTTCCACTGGAAGACACAGAAAAGCCTTCTGTTTGTGCAAGCAGCTAGTAGTTTTAAAAAGCATTGCCTGGAAAAAGTTTGAAGTCTTAAATAGAGCATCCAGTCAGGATTAAACTGATTTCTGCAAATCAAAAAAGTGTGTTTAAGTGGTGTGATAGCTTTGTAAGATAAATGCGGTCCTACACAAAAACTTTGTTATGATGAAATTTTAAGGCTTCAGGAATTATACTTATCCTGTCTTTAACCTTAACCTCTTTAAAAAAATGTGCATAATCGTGAGAGAAAAAAGTGTGCAATGATTCTTTATTTTAAATAAAATAGTAATATACCAGGTGCCATTTATACTGGTTCTTGTTGATTGGGACTGGCGCTTGTCCCTGTTCATTTGGTTAGAATCTGACTAGATGTTCTATTTTATTCTTCAAATATATCCTCACCTGCCAGAGTGCCGACATGTAGACTCTAAATGGTTAAAAACACAGCAACCTAAAACTACATCTACTGAAGCCTATCACAATAGGAATGCCAGACGTTTCATTTTGGTGCCCGCTCATAAAAATACAAGTGAAAGTCTTCATGATTTACTGCATCATATGTATTAAAAACCACTTTGAAGAAAAAAAGAGATCTGAGAAATAGTAAAGACAGAGATGAAAGCACAGTGGGGGATAAAGGAAAAATCTGAGTTGAGGGCCAAGCAAGAGGTGTCAAAACAGGGAAAGAAAAATAGAGAACTACCATCTGAACCCAAACAAAACATGAGAATTAAAGTCCAGTGAGCAAAGCAAAGGGTCTAACACTAAAGACTTTGGAGAAGTGCCTTTTAGCTTCCTATAATATTAAAAACAAGTTAACATTTGAGAGTTCTTCAGTCCAAAGCAAGGATTTTTGGATATGTGTATTGTCATCTTAAATTGGTAGGACGTGTTGACATGATATGTCGTATGACATCTGTATCATAGCAACTATAAACAGTACAGCCACTATCAAGAAAAAAAAAAAAGCAAAAACAAAATGGCATTAAATTAATAAAACAAATTAAATGTAAAAATCAAAGTTATTACTTCAATAGCTGATATTCCCAAGTGAGGTAAACAAGGTCAAACTATTGTGCTTCTCAAAAATCAAATCAAATTAGAGTAATCAGGGTTTGTTCATTGAATACACACAGCATATTACATTTTTAGCATAAAGAGGCCATAATTAAACTACACATAACATAATTAATAGTAATCAATGTACTGTGCAGGGGGGCACATACTCCTTCTGTAATGCATCTTTTCCAAGTGCCTGCAGTTGACAGTCCCACTCTCCTGCCCACACGCAAACCAGCAATGGGAGACAAAATACATAACCATTAGGGATAAACAACAAAAAAGGTGTTGGGCTCTTAATGTTGGTTAACTCTTTAAGACAAACAGATTTAAAGGAGCAGCAAGATAGAACTCTAGAGCAGGAATTATCTTAGAAAAGATAGTGAGAAGTCAAGCAAAATGACACCTTTTATTGTCTAACTAAAAAGATTACAATATGCAAGCGAAGAGGGGGCCTGAGTTGCCTCGAAATCTTGCATATTGTAATCTTTTTAGTTAGCCAATAAAAGGTGTCACTTTGCTTGACTTCTGACTACATTCATAATGGCTAACACGATACAACACCCTAGTACTTAGAAAAGATGAAAAAAAAAGATCAGTCATTTTTTTTCTGGTGAGGAAAATCCATAAACATTTCTGGAGCAGCACTAGCTAATGAACTTCAATCAGGAAAACATTTGGTGTGGCAGGACGGGATAAAAAGCAACTGCAAAATGTTGAACCAGGGTGTGTTAGCTATTTATCACAATTTTCAAATTTTGTTTATAAAATGACTCCAGTTAAGTACACAAAAAATACTATTTTTCTTTTTTTGCTCTCAATCTCACTCATTAATTACAGTAAATGAAACTTTGTCTTTCTCTTTTATTTGTAACAGAAACATTTAAGACAGTTATGGCTGTACTGTTATGTAAAAGAATCTTATACTCAGTACCTGTTATATCCTTATCTGTATATTTACTCAAACCCAAGACTTGTGTCTGGAGTTTAGGACTCTGTTACGACCCATACAAGTAACAGTCTGTAACTTTAACTTCATGGGTTATTCCATGCTTAAAACTGAAACATTTTGGTGAAGGCCCCTTTTATGTACTGTATATATCTTACATTAATTTAAAACTCACTTCAGAGCTGTGTCAAAAAATGAGTTATTAGAGTTTTTTTAAATAATCTTTTTTTAATATAATTTTCCAACTAAGTTTAATTTTTTTTCCTATAAAAAATCATTGTTGTTCACATCTGGACTGAACGATATTTTGCTTGCTGGTATTGCCAGTTGCTCACTCAAATATTTCTTGCAGTCTTTTTAGTTAATTCCCCCAAATGTTTTTACAAAAGCTTTAGGTTTTTTTTCCCTTCTGTTTTCTTCAATGGTTCTCTTTTGACATCATCTCATGCAGACCATGTTAATGGAGTATTTTATATTATTAAATAGTTCTTATTTACTCCAATGTTAAAGAAACATCTGAATATTTCAGTTGTCACACACGTGCGATTAGTAGGAAGCTGAGTGGACCAAGTGGAGGTAATTACCTGCCAGGCCAAGGGGAATTACCCCTTGTGAATTTCCCCTTGGGATTAATAAAGTATCTATCTATCTATCTATCTATCTATCTATCTATCTATCTATCTATCTATCTGTCTGTCTGTCTGTCTGTCTGTCTGTCTGTCTGTCTGTCTGTCTGTCTGTCTGTCTGTCTATCTATCTATCTATCTATCTATCTATCTATCTATCTATCTATCTATCTATCTATCTATCTAAATCTACTTCTGTTATCTCTGCAGGCCAAATACAGGAAAATCTACCTGATTTAACAGCAACAACACCACTTCTGGTTTCCAGAACCCAGAATGACGTCACCTCTGGTTTCCAGCGCTCAGAATGATGTCACTTCCGGTTATGCCGCCAAGAATGCCGTCACTTCCGGCCTTTTGATGACAACACTTCCGCTTTTGGCATTGAAAACTGCCATCATCTCACCACTGAAATCAGTTCAGCTTTGGAACTCAAACAGAGCACTACTTGCTTTATTCATTACCCTTTTGCAGCCAGGCACAATATAAGGGTGGCTGCCCCAAACCTTCTTTGTGTGTTGAGACTGATTCTTTTACACAATGTAATATTACACTGCCTTACACACTGATTCTACATAGACAGGCAATGATGGATTTGGACCAAATGCTGCCAGAACAAACATGTTATGCTAACATCATAACCTGATTTGCAACAATCCATCATGGCTTCATGCTAACTTCAAAAGTGCAGCACTTCACATTTATTACAACACTAGTCATTTAGCCCGTTACAATAACAGGCGCTAGAACAGTAGTGCATAAACATTAGTAGGAACAGTCTATATTAAATGGCAAGGGACTTTGACCTTATTCTTTTTGTTGGTCGTATTTTTCTTTCTTTCAGCCTTTCTTTTGTTGATGTTTACTTGCTGAGCTGACCATTCTTCGTGGGCTGCCGCCGTGTATTGTGTGTCTTTAATTTTCTGTGACAGTAATACTGTCTTGTACGGCTCTATTCAATAAGGGCACGCACAAAAAGGCGAGCTTCAAAAGGGCGACCTCAATTGAGCGTGGCGAATAAAGGTGTTCGTAGATAATTTAGTTCAAATGGCTCTGGAATAAGTGAAGAGTAACAAAGGTGCAGATTTTTATTTACGCGCGCCTTTATTTGCTGCACCCAATTGAGGTCGCCCTTTTGAGGCTCGCCTTTTTGTTCGCGCCCTTATTGAAGGATACCATCTTGTACGTCTGCTGGCTTGTACGTCCGCTGGCTTGTACGTCCGTAATATACCTTAATTTTATCTGGCGGTAATACAGGCGTGCGCGTCGGTAATATGCCTTTAATCTCCTCTGACAGTAATACTGGCTTGTATGTGGCTGTAATATGCGTCACTGTATTGTGTACCTTTAATTTCCTCTCGCAGTAATACTGGTTTGTATTTCCGTAAATGCCTCTAACTTTCTCTGACAGTAATATCGCGCATCGCACCGTGCCCCGCGCATGCGCACTTCACCAGAAGACACCCACACACGGACACCTGGACGCACACAGGGATTTTATATATATAGATATTGTTTATAATAACAGCTGAAAAACAGAACACTGACCAGAGCAAAAAGATAAACCTCACTCAAAATATTCTCACACTAATATACAGCTACTGTAACCATGGTTATGGGACCTCTACTTCTCAGGTTTCAACACTGGTTTTATATTACTTACCATTTGTATTTGTATTTCTTACATCATGAAATCTTTTGAGAGGCTGCTCATGGACTATAGTCCTTTTGTGGTAGACTACCTGGATACACTGTATTTTACCTATTAGACAAAGATTGGAGTAGAGGATACAATTATCTATCTGCTCCACAAGGCTTACTCTCACATGGACAAAGCTGACAGTAGTGTCAGGTTTTTTTTATTTCTCAAGTGTCTCCAATACCATCTAGTCATCACTGTTAAGGGGTAAACTCAGAGATATGGAAGTGGATAAGCCTATGGAGTCCTAGATACTGGACTATCTGTCTGTCATCCTGCAGTCTGTGAGACTCAAGGACTGTGTTTCTGATGAGGTGTGAGCAAAACTGGAGCACCACGAGGTACAGCCCTGTCTCCTTTTCTCTTCACTCTGTACACCTCCGACTATAAATATGACACCAGGTCATGTCACGTGCAGAAATTCTCAAATGATTCTGTACTTATTGATAAAGGGGATGAGACAGAGTATAGGAGTCAGATAGATAACAATGTTTCTTGGTGCAGAAAAAAATTGCCTGCAACTTAACACCCACAAAACCAAAGAAATGGTTATTGCTGCACCAGACAGCCTCTATGTCCGATCACTATTCAGAGAGTGAATATAGAAGTGGTCCTCTCCTAGAAGTATTTGGGGGCCCACATCAATAATAGGTTAGACTGGTCTTGTAAAACAGACAAATTATATAAGAAAGAATAGATAGAATAAGAACTGCGTGACTGTGATGTGGGTAGTGATATCCTTGACATCTTCTACAACTCTGTAATGGCTAGGGTGATTTTCTATGCTACGGTGTGTGAAGCCAGTAACATCACTTCAAGAGAATAAATGAGCTAATTAAAAAGGCAAGCCCAGTTATGGGACACACTCTGGACCCCCTTGATGTAGTAGCAAAGGAGAGTATTAAAACAAAATTGAGTGCTATTATGAACAATGCTGCACATCCTCTCTGTGACACTGAATACTTTCAGAAGTGGGTGAAGAAACGCTACTGGGGCTCCTTTATACCAACAGCAAAATGCCTGCATAATGCCTCACTGTGACTGTCAAATGAGTTTTCTTTCTTTTTAAATTTTCTTCCCATTTAGTCATTCTGGTGTGTGTTCAGACCCATTCACACACACTATCTATTTATGTATGTATGTATTTATTTATTTCTTTTTATCTAATCTGAAGAAAATAACATTCCATATTGTTAAGTCTAACTTATACAACGAAGAAGACGTCACTCCATAAAATCAAGTGAAACATAACAAAGCAGAATTCAGAAGCAGAATACAAGTGTGTGTTATGCAGTTTAGGAACCAATGCGGTGATTCCTAACGTGGGGCACACACCCCCCTTGGGGGCAAATTGATTTTTTGGGAGGGCAATTCGAGAATTTAGGTACGTTAAACAATTTAGAAAATGAAAAACAGAAATTCACTGTTAAAAATGATAGAAAAAAATAAACAAATATTTTTTTTTTACAGAGACATTTATATATTTATATAAACATAGAAGGAATGGTGAAGAACCCCTTAATTTATGATTTTACAACCAGCTTGGGTTTTTCTACTTTTTAACAATGTTTTAACAATTTCATAGTGATTTCTTTGTCAGTACTTCAACTATCCTTTCCATCTTCTGTTTCCATGTTCTTTGGAAGATTGTTTAGACCAAATTAATGACATTATGGGCTTCCTCCATATGAGTAGTAGTTCACTTTTTGAATAGGTAATAATAAGAATAAGGTATATGTTTTACAGTGGGGGACATCATGATTTTAGAGAGGCCTAGGTGGGGCATGGCCAAAAAAAGGTTGGGAACCACTGAACTAATGTGTCCCAAAATTACTTTTCTTCTTCAAAATTACTTGCATTTCTCCTAAACTTTACTCTCTACTTTTGCTTTACTGCTGATGCAAGTAGGATAAGCTCCAGCTTCCTGCATATCTGTATTGATGTTATATATATTTAAAGAGCTTTTGTTAAAAGCCAAATTTTCCCCAGAGGACAAATAAAGTTCTATCTATTTTATCATTATCTTTTTTGTGATGACTCCATTATGTGTTTATTTGGACTCGCCTTTTAACACAAAGGAGCTATATAAGAAAGGGTAGAACAGGTTCTTTTTGTTTAAAAGACTATGATCCTTTAGTGTGGGTGGTCCAACCAACCATAAGTTATTGTTATGTTGAGAAGATGTTCTGTTTTTTCCAGGACAGTCTAGTTTTTAAGCATCAGGTCCCATTTAATGTGCTGCGTCCTGGAATTTCAAAAAATGTCGTATTTGTCCCATTGTGTTCTGCTTTTAGCTAGCCAAAACAAGAAGGGGGAGCGCCCTGCATCCTGGATCTTCAATTCCATTTACATTATTACAAAATGTGCAAATATTCATGTGGAAGTGCTTTTTGATTTAATATTTGTCAAGCTTATTCACTTTTTAAATGAGTTGTGTCCTGTTTTGGAGCCATGAAAATCTGGTCAGCCTACTTATTGTTTACAATCACTATGCCAGTTGATGGTCATGAGGCAGGGAGGTCATGTGACATCTTGTGCCATTATACCTTATTGCCTACAAAAGGCAGTGCCATGCAGCTCCTGACTTCCATGTATTGAATCTCTCACAGAATAAAAAACTTTATCTTTCTTTGCCATTGTTAGTGGAAGCAGAAAGGTACTTTAGTGAAAACTTCAACTCATGCCTTGTTCCTTTGACTATTATTTTCGTTTCATTTTTTTGTCTGTCTGCTTCCAACTATAGTCTCTTGCTTGACTTTGAGAGTCTGTTTCCTGGTTGCAAATTATTGTTGCAATTATTTCTACCACATCTGGATTATGACTTAAGTGTTAATTTTCCAAAAAAATGGATTAATGTTAATAAATGTGTGTGTATAGCCACTGCTTCTCTCTGGTATATGAATGTAAGTCCTGCTTTGTTCCCAGAGAGTAAAAAGCAGGTTATCGTTCACTGAGGATATAAGAACTTTTAGTTTTGTTTTTTTTCATAAACAAGTGCTTAATCAACCTTTTCTCTCTCCAGGTTCTCACTTAAATGCAGCAGGCTAACAGAAAACACAAGATTAAAAGAAGGATGTACCTGGTCACTGCATAATATGGGAGTAATCTGCTGTGACAGATATAGAGGTGAGCTATTTACATAAAAGACAACCAATTGATCCAAGTAAGTTGCATCATTCGATTCTCAATAAATGTCTCTTTAGGTCTCTTTGACAAATTATGAGGTAGGAGAACTGTTCAGATGGTATGGTTTAAATAATCTGGAATTAAATGGGACGATAACAGAAGAATTAGTGGTGAACATCAAGAACACAAATGATCAGTTTCACCTTCATACATTAATGGTCTGGTTGTAGTTAAGAATTTCAAGTTACTGGGCTCCATCACCTCCAGCAGAATATCAGTTCTCTTAAGGTCAAAATAAACTGACCAGAGACTTCTTTCTCAGATAGTTAAAGAAGTTGAAAGTGTAAAAGTGAGATTACTTTTCTGCAGGGAAATTATTGAAAGGATTATGACTTTCTCCATTACAATTTGATATGGAAATCTTTCTGCTTATAACAGGAAACAGCTGGACACAATTGTGTGTGCAAGTTCTAAAACCATTGATTGTTACTTCCCACCATGGATCAGTCTGTTTTTCAAGACTTGAACTATAAAGCCATGCAACACCATTAAGATTGTTTCTGATTCATCACCCCTGTCCTCTGTTCAGTTCTAGGATACAATGATACCCATTTCGCTATGCTTTGGGACACAAGACTTTTCTAAAAAAAAAACTAACAAACACATATTTCCAGCAAGAGTGTGTTTTCTCTCCACCAAGCATATTTGGAATGGAGCCTGCAGATATTATCTGATAAAATGATCAATCACAAAGTGACACCCAGAGACGTGTCCTTGCTGCACAATCTAAATACATGATAAGGGCCAAAGAGGCATAACTTAGTGTGTGCCACATTGATGGACAGAACGTTGCACCAGTTGTCAACCAAAAGGTTAGGATTATGCACACCCAATAAACCAATGTCTACCTCTTCCTTTAAAAAACATTGTCAACTCTAGATCTCTGCACTGTCTATATACTTACTGATCTAAAAATGGATATAACCTCTTCTCTCTGTAGCAGGGACACCAGTTGTTAGGGTGTGGCTGTAACAAAGGCTGGAGCAATCCCTTTTTCTCCAAACGGGCAATCTGGTACAGAACAGGAAGAGAGGCTTGTCTGAAATGGAGTTAGGCAAGGACTGACATTAGTCCAAACCTTGCTAGGGAATAGCAAGTGCATAAGCAAGAGAAAGACCTACATAAAAGCCACAAGTTTGATGCAACTGAGGACATTTGAGGACAACCTCAAAGAGACAACTACAGTACCACCCACATCCACAGGGTATGACCAAGATGAAGAAAGTATTCTGAAGACCTTTTCCACACATACTGGAGAAAGCAGACAAGGAGAGGAATGAATCATTACCTACACTAAACCATAAGTAGTACTGCTTGGATTCTGAGAACTATTAATTTTAACTTAGTAGTTAAGATAAAGCCAACTAATGTATTGTGGTGTTGGTTATCACTGTAACTGAAAAGTAATAACTTTATGAAGTTTTTAGTAGTTATAGGTTTCTCTCCCTAAATCCAGTAAGACATTCAGTGCAGACTCTCCCTCACACACACAAACACACACAAACTATATGTGCAGTCTAGCTGTGAGCAAATCAATGTCACCCCTCACAGTACAGGCACTAGAAAATGTATAAATAACTAAAGAACATATTCATCTTGACCACATGAACTGAAACATCAGAATTCATAAGTTATGTGCCTTTTTTATTACAAGATTTTATTCAACCTGCCCTCTCTGTCTGGGTCAAATTTTACAATCAATTTTTTACCCACTTTTACTGAATCGATTTCCTTCAAACTTTGTATGCATGCTAGTCTCCAGTGACAATGCAATATTTCATTAGTTTTGACCAAGGCTATGTATGTTAATTACATCAAATTTAAAATTTCTAATGTCCTTATAGTGCTTTTAGCTAACACACATATATATGAATTAGTGGTGTTGGTCAAGTGGTTGGACTTTCGATTAAATGGCCATAGGTTCAAAGCCAATGTAGGCAAACTATTTTTTTTAGTTATTATCATTACATGATTTTATTCAGCTTTCCCTCTCTGTTTGCCTAGGTCAAATTTTGCAATCATGGGGCGCCAATAAAATAATTAATTTCATTTAATTAAAATGCATAGATTCTTCAAATGATTCCAAAAAAAGTAACTCTTACAATTTGAAAATTATCCTAAATACTTTAATCAAATTTTATATAATGTGTCATTTTCTTTCCATAGTTAAGCTGGTTAGAAATTTCACATTAACGAATCTATGCATTTTAATTGAATTAAATTAATTCTTTTATGGGTGTCCCATGATTTTATTTTTAGTCACATATGACCAACAAAATCATCAAAAATTATTTTGTACTTTTTAGTGCAGTTTTGAATAAAATCATGTTATTTAAAAATCTTTTTTTAATATATATTTTCACTGATATAGCAATAGCACATATCAAAGATGTGTTTGAAATGGTTCAGTGAGTATAACTGACATAAGCAACACCTTATGGGCAAATATGAACTTGGCAAAATGCACAATAATAGGTAGAGTATAGTCAAACATGGGCTAGTAAAATATATATTATATATTCCACATGCATGTTACACATAAAGAGAGCAATACCACTTGAAGTTTGGGGTCTCAGGGCATAGCCAAGTTTACTTATGGTTAGGTAGAGGTTAAAAAATAAATTAGAAATTAATTAATAAGTTGCTCCCTCGGTATGAGATCTGTACACTATTAGTTTCTGGTTCTTAAGTGAACACAGACTCTCAGGTTTTGCATCGTTATATGGTCATTCCAGTGGGAGGGGCAGGCCGTTCACCACAGAACTGGAAGAGGCATCAAGCATCCTCTTGAGTATCACTCACCTCTCTGTAGGTAAAAATGGAGAAGTGCTTACAACTTGTGATTTCCATTCCCCTGAAAGTGTGGTGGCTACCTGCATTTTGGGTGCATGGCCAGGGGTCCATGGCAACAAAGAGCCTTTTCACCAAGAAAGTGCTTGATGAAACAATGGAGCATCTGTTACTTGCAATGATTAAGAGGGACCTCACCCCCACCTGGTTGATGAAATGATCAAGTAACTATGAGACAAATTGATCATGTGGAACACCACCCCTTCGGGGGTCATGAATTGATCCACTATAGTGCTTATATCAAAAATATGAAATATTGTACTGCATTACATGCCCTGGTGATCATGCACTACAATGTTAAAAGTATGATCAGCTGTCAGTTAAAGACCTAAGTCACTCAGGGGTCTGTGGGGGAGTCTTAACATGTCTTTGGCATTGAGCCTTGAAGGTGCTCCCATAGCATAGCATGTATGACAATATTTATATATACATCATATAGGCACACTGTATACTGTATAGTGTGGCAACACTTTTCTGTCTTCAAGTGATCTTTGAGGTAACATTGACCTAATGTAAGTCTTTTGGTCACTTCCTTAGTATTCTTTATATTTTTTCCCTACTCCTTCCCTACTCGAGTTTGCTTTTTCAACCTCATTTCCCCTTGTGGGCCTGATTTTTACTTTTCTGACCTCATCTTTGTATCTTCTTGGTCATCCATCTCAAATGTTTGAATCCATTTTAATCAATACTTCTGGCAACTTTACTTGACTCTGTCTAGTTGAATAACTGGAAGCTGTACTGTGCATGAAATTGTAAGGTCCATGGAGAAGATCCCCTAAATCTAATACAGGACAATGCAAGATTTAAGATAATTTGATATCCTGCAGCCCCGAAAACTAAGATATAAATATTTTAACATGTTTTTGTTTCCAACAGATAATTTAGCGTCATGACTGCAGCTTTACACTAAGAAGTCCAATTTTATTATTGTAGTTATGATCACAAACATAAATATGCAAAGCTTTTTTTCTCTTTAATCAATTTATTTTAAACATACTGTATTTCCATTTATTTAGATATGTGAAGGAAGATGTTATGCAGTAATTAAATTAAATCATAAGCAGAAGGCACATAGTGCTCTGTCAGGAAGAATCTTAATTTACTTGTTAGGCTTGCTAAGGTTTTAGTGTTGGTAAATCAGAGTCGGACTCATGTATACAATCAGATGAGCGTCGAGGGACACCAAAAACTTAAACACAAAACAATGGACTTGTGCTTTACATGCGTCACAAGCATCCCGATAGCTGCATTTGCACATCTGCAATAACGAATAGGGTTACAAAAGAAAAATGAAAAGCAATGGCAAAAAAATACTAATTGTTAAATTTACATATGGCTTTGTATACAGCCTGTGGTGCCAGCAACTCAGAAAACAACACAGGCAGACTTTGGCTAAGGGGTGGGCGTACGCCATTCAATGTTCTTATACAGTATGTTAAAGCATGAGAAATTCTATGGCCTTCACACTTGATGACATAATGATTTGTATTAATCACTGATGAGCTTTGTTGAATGGCCTGTTCTTGTCCAAATTGTTTTAATGTTTACTGATCAGAAGTAGGCATACACCATGCCATTTTAGGTCTCACTTTTGCCTGATTGTGTGGCAAGATCATCTGAAACTCTGAAAATTGATTTGATAGTTTCCTGTATCTCTGTTTTTACGGTAGATTACACGCAGCTAAGTTCACTACCAGTATTGGTTTGACTAGCTTTTCTGTTGTGACTCGCGTGTTTTACTTATAGTATAATAATTTATTAAAAACACAAATATGCAATGCTACCACGATTTTGTTGGATAAAGTGTCTCTTCATTGAAGACACGATCATGATATTTTCCATAAGACTGTTTTGTCTTGGTAGAGTAATATATATTACTCTACTTTGCCCTTTTGTATTATTATTATGTAGCCTTTGTCAGAATGCCTGAAATCTTACAGACTTAACACTGTTTATAAGGTATTGTACCATATAACTTCTCCCCACCTTCCCTTCTACATTTATAACCTCAGGTGTTGTAAAAGACAAGCATGAGTTAAGTTACAATTTAAATCATGTATTATTGATAATATTCATAAATAATAACAATATGCAAAGTACATTTGAATATTGGCAACAACACAACCTGATAAATGCTGGTGTGTAGTTTCAGGCGACACACATACTTGTAGTTACTTAAAATGTATCTAGTTAAGTCCTCATTTTTGGTCAGCTTTCTTCAGAACAGGCCGCATACCCGTCTCATTGGGATTAATAAAGTATCTATCTATCTATCTATCTATCTATCTATCTATCTATCTATCTATCTATCTATCTATCTATCTATCTATCTATCTATCTATCTATCTATCTATCTATCTATCTATCTATCAATATGGCTGCCGAACTGTGCTCTTCATTGTGTTGTCCTTTTCAGTTCCTGGTGTGTGAGATGCTCCTTCATCAGTTGGTCAGAGAGAGAGAGCTAGGGAGGGGTAAAGCAAGTAAATTTATAGATTCTCTGTCCATACCCTACAGCCAATAGGGGGTCATGGTACTTAAAGGCTTCTGATACTAGCCAATTCCAAACACCCATACGTCAAACCAATGGGGCACAGAATACCTTCATACCTGCCCCCAAAACCATGTGTTAAGGTGAAGCTTACCAGTTAGGCAGTCTGGCTTTCCTATGGGGGTTGATTGAGGGAGTCCTGCAGAGAATCACTTGCCAAACATGTTTGAGGCACTTCCCCCAACCCTGTCGTAAAATTCACTATCCTGACTTAGTCTTAGGGGGTAAATATGAATGCTTCTCACTAGTGAAATACTAATATTGCATTGCTTTGCCCAAGTTCCAAATTAAGACATACAAAATATTTATCAACTTGTATGCAAAATTTCACACCACAACAAGACTCTATCATATAGTTGATGGTTTTCTTGCCCCAACTTGAACAGTTTACCCTTCTTTTCCCTTGCCGAAGCATAAACGTGGAGTTGCTTCTGAATTGGTCAGTTGGAACTGAAGCATAAGAACCTACTTCTAGGGAGAATTCAAGACGACAGCACCCACATTTTTCAACATGTCAAAAAACCTTTAGGCTCTTACTAACCCTTTCAGATTGTTTCTCATAACTTGTGAGTGGCAGCTTTATGACCTTCAATGATTTTCTTGTGATTTTCTGCTGACTTGATAAACTAGGAACTTGTAAATTGGGGGAAAATCATATAGTGTATTCCTGCTGTTAGTGGGTGCTAAAAGAAAAACAAACAAGAAAAAAAAGATTCTAGAAAAACAGCCTTGTTACAAAAAATGTGCTGAAGTTGCTAGATTTTTTAAAAAATAGTAGAATTATATAATGCATTTGATTTGTCATTTCGTATTTGAGAGTGTGCGCGGGGTGGGGGGCTGATTGGTCTGTGGGGTGGACCAGAGGTGCTGATGCCTGGGGGGCAACATAGAGTCTTAATCTGGCCTTGTTGGAAAAGTATCTGGTATTGCATATCTCAAACTTTTTTAGAGGTTTGGTAGTTTCTTGTATATGTCTGTTATCTGCCCTCAGCATATATTTATTTTCTTCTTTCTTCATTCTAAGCTCCCTGAATGCTTTTTTCCCCTTAGGAATTTTGCTTAGCCATTTCTTTATAACTCCTGTTCAGCTTCTACTTTAAAGTATAACCGTATTTATTTATTTATTTGTATTCTTTTGAGCCTCTGCATCAGAGCAGCCCAGCCAGCACTCCACCCACAGTATCTGCACACCAACACCACATAAGTAAAATAATAAAAGAGGAAAATAACCAACTCTTTTGCAATGGTGTCTTATGAGCTTCAAAGCTAGAAAAACAGCTCTGTTTCCTTGGAAGCAGAGTGGCACTATCCACTTTATTAAGTTGGGTACAATATACCGATCTATTACTAGGCAGGGTCACCTTTTACCTCCAGAACAGCATGAATTGTTGGAGACATGGACTGAGAAAAGTGCTGGATGAGTTACAGAGGGAGTTTGGTCCATATTATCTTGGTTGAATTGTTCTAGCTTCTGTAGATTTTTTTTCTGTAAACCTAAAACTTCAAATCATCTTAAGATAGTCTGGAATAAACTGCATTTTGTGTCATGTTCATGGATGTGGTTTGAGATGATATGTGATTTGTAACATGACACACATGTCATGCTGCACAGCTATTATTACGTGTCATGTAACTGTTAAAGCTATTCACTTACACTAAGCGAAACTATGGGCATAAAGGGATACAACAATATTTTGATACACTGTGGCATTCAAATAACCCTTATTTGGTTTTAAGGGCCCTAATGCAAACCAAGAAAACATTCACAACACCATTATAAGCCTATACCTTTAACAAAAAGGCAGGATGGAACAATGGATTCATGATGGTTTAAGCCAAATTTTGAACCTATCATGTGCATCTCACAACAGAAATCAATATTTTTTGCCAATTTTCCAATCCTCAGTAATCAATTTTAGTTATTACATAACAACTGTAGAATCACCCTTCTGTTTGAGGTGACCCAGTGAGGTGTGTTGTGCTGCTACCATAACCCATCTTCTTCTAGGAGATAGCTCTTCTCCGTGTAGTTAATGATATTCTCCAGTCTGCAGATTGTGGTTCACTTAACATACTCCTCCTTCTTGACTTAAGTGCAGCATTTGACACTGTTAATCATGAAATCCTTCTGTCACGTCTCTCTGCTGTAGGGATCTCTGGCTTAGCCCTTCAATGGCTCACATCATATCATTCTAATAGGCAACAGTTTGTCACACTTAGCCAATATAAATCTTTCACCTAACCTGTGTCGCGTGGTGTCCCTCAGGGTTCAGTCCTTGGGCCATTACTTTTTCTACTTTATATCCTTCCTTTGGGACAGATTATTCACAAACATGGCCTTAACTTCCACTTTTATGAAGACGATACACAGTTATATCTTAGTACATGCTCCCCTACAGATTCACCTCCCAGCACACTCACTGACTGCATCACTGATCTTAAGCTATGGATGGAAAATAACTTTCTCAAACTTAATGCCAATGTAACTGAAGTGTTACTGGTAGGCCCAAACTCCCAACTTTCTAAGGCATCCAACTTCTCTGTTTCTGTTGATGGTACACTTGTCAAACCTGCTCCTGTTGTAGGAAATCTTGGTGTTTTGTTTGTTTCATCACTTAACTTTGAGTTATACATCAGGTTTCTTTCCAAAATCTCATTCTATCATCTCTGTAACACTGCCCGCCTCCATCCATTTCTGTCCTTTAATGATGCTAAAACTCTGGTTCATTGTTTCACAATGTCTTGTATTGATTCTGTAATTCCCTCTTCATCTGCCTCACTGCAAAATCTATACAGAAGCTACAGTACATTCAGAACTCCGCAGCCAGAGTCCTGACCCACAAAAAGCGTTTTGCTCACATCTCACCCTGTTTTCTGCCAGCTTCACTGGTTACCGGGTCCATCAAGGATTAAATTCAAGATTTTGCTTCTCACCTTCAAAGCCCTACATAACCTTGCCCCCCTCTACCTCACTCAGCTCCTAACTCCATACACTCCTTTTCACTCTCTCAGTTCCTCGAGCAGTAATCTCCTTACTATCCCATGCACCAGACTCTCCACACTGTGAGGTCCTTCAGTGTTATGGCTCCTCAACTCTGGAACTCTCTTCCTCAGTCTACACCTTTAAATCTCAACTGAAAACTTTCCTCTTCTGTGAACTTTTGTCTTCTGTGCAATTTTTTTTTTACTCTGTATGTAAAGCAACCTTGGGTGTGTGTGAAAGGCGCTCTATAAATGCAAGTTATTATTATTATTATTATTATTATGTGATATGTGTTCACAAGTGCCATTTAGCTCACCACTGCTGTAAAGAGCTGTTTTTTGAAGATGTGTGGCCTTTCTGTTAGCATGAATGTGTCTGGCATTTCTCCTCTAATCTTTTTCATTCACAAGATATATTTGTTCACAGAGCTGGTGCTCAGTTGGACATTTTTCATAAACTGTACCGTTCTATGAAATTTTTACACTGTAGTGTGTGAGAAATCTCAGAAGAAGGTATTTGCTTGTATGTTTTGTGAGATAATTATGGATTCTAAAACAATGAGAATAAAGAGAAAATATAATACAAATTTAATTATCCATTCCTCCATTATCAAACCCTCTTAATCCAATTTAGGGACACAGGGGTTACAGCTTATTCCAACAGAACCACTTTCAAGGCACAGACCAACCCTGAATATGTCACAGACACAAGTAAGCCATTTAAATGGCATTTCTTTACCTCAGGGTTGCAACCCATGCTTGTGATGGGTTGCCACATGATTTTGTCGTAAAATTAGCTAAGTTTGAATTCTATGGTGAATGATACCCTGCGTAACGTTTATTGTGGTAGTTTGGAATCTGTGACGTTGGCTATAAACAATGCCAGTCATGCATCACAGGCAGCTTTCTTTTCTATGGTACAAAAATATAATTAATATTTCCCCCAATACCAACCAGTGAAACAGAGGAGAGGGAATGACACACACAAGCTTGTGAGGTGACTGGTGAAGGGGTCGCGTTGCTAGTCTGAAATGTCAAAACAAAAAAGATCTGATGAGACACAAGGATGTGCTGATTTTCAGCATTTTGTTTGAGGTAATGTAGCTGTGGCAGTGGTTTGTGCTAAATACAGTTTCAGAGGTCAGGCACAACTAGTCGGTGCCTCATTAAGTCTTGAAAGTGAAAGAATATTTTGTATTAAGTTTAACATACCTCAGCGAGAACAAATTCCTTCTCTTCACACTATTTTAAAATGGTTCAATAAACATGTGAAGGACGCATTTCTTGAAACACTGAGAACTGTAAGAACACCAGAAAATATCAAAGGCGAGAGAGGCTGTAGGGAGGACGCTCCTGTTCAGCACGACATCAGTTGGCAGCTTTAAACATTTTAAAAGTGGAGTGTTCGCTAAATTCTTCATCAAGATTTATTCTATCATCTGTATAAAATACAACTGGTACATAATTTTTTATTATCCAATTTTTTTTGTTGAATTGGCAAATGAAAACTGGGTTGTACTGAACAATTTGTGGACTCATTTAGAAAGACTGTATTGTTAGTGATGGAGTTCATTTGAATCAACATGCTTTAAAAAAGAAATAGTGTTATTTAAGCCAAGGTAAATAAATGGAGCCTGCGGTGGGTTGGCATCCTGCCCGGGATTGGTTCCTGCCTTGTGCCCTGTGTTGGCTGGGATTGGCTCCAGCAGACCCCCGTGACCCTGTGTTCAGGATTCAGCGGGTTGGAAAATGGATGGATGGATGGATGGATGGATAAATAAATGGAGTTGTATAATTATTTTTGGACTACTTTATTCCTTATCCAGTGATAAGAAGACAAGTGACTCGGTTAATTGATCATTCATTCTGTTTGTTCAAAAATCATATCTTTATGTTGCACCAGTTATATAGAAAAATGTATTTCTCTCAGCTTATGCAAACCTTACAATAAGCATTCACACTAGAAGTGATGTATCTGAGAAATCTATACCCTGTGTTGAATGATTGTTATTGTTTTACTAACAATATGCTTGCTTTCCACATTCCTCTTTTAATAATATTCATGTTAGAAATATACTTGAATGGAGACAAAAAATGTTTACTGTTTTTTATTATATGACCATTGTTATTCATCTGTGTATGGCACTGCTGTTATTATGGTAATTACCCTGCTCTTTGGTCACAGAATAATATTGATTTTCTTATTTGGGTTCTCAGATTTAAATGTTTTATACACCCTACTCTAGACTGACAGGTGGCAGCAAAGGGAACCCATATCAGATGGGCAGAGCCTTGATGCATGCTAACTAGAAATTGTCTTGGATGCTTGTCCCTTTAAAAAACATAGTGGGCATATGCCTGTTGTGATTCTAATGGCAGCTGAAAAGTAACAAAAAAAACAGGTGGCATGACATTCAAGTTATCCTACAATGTTTAAGAAAGATGGCTGTCTGCCAAAACATCTTGGATTGTAGAGAGAGAAAGTCAACGGTTAGGGTAGCAAATACTACAGCTGAAAACATTCAGAAAACATCATTAGGGTAAATAGTCGAGCCATATTTGTTGTTCGGTTGATGTTTTCTGAGGCAGGCAAATGGACGACCTCCCCAGTAATTAAACTAGGCAGGAATCTTCATTACAGAAAGCCCTTATGCAAAATATTAACTCTGTTTCTCATGTTCTTATAATTCATTTTATATTTTGATGATCTCTGCCTCTTGGCTTGTGGTCATTTATTACCTCAGTAAATATAGCAGGACAGGTCACCGATCCCATCAATAAATAAATAACATGAATTTTCAATTATTTGCTTGGTGTCTCACTTCCTAAATAAAAAGGAAACAACTTCCAATTGTGTTGTGTTTCATGAATATAATCTTTGTTTTTTTCCTTTTATTCAAATCAGTTTCTTTTTTTCTCATTTTTTGACTGCATGAGTTACAGTAAATATCAGTAAAGAAAACAGTATTATATTTGAAAGTCTCCATGTAGCATCTATAAACAGATACCTCTTCTATTATCCAATGAGTGACATGGAACACGAGAAGAATGTAACATGGAGCAGTAACAATTTTGTCATGAAATGTCTGATGGAGTCATATCAGAATTTTTCGATACTGTATGTGTGTACATACTTCTCTAATATAAATATTTTACCTAACAATTAATATCTATCCCTCTTTAGCTAATGACTTGTGAAACATGAAAGTTCATGCACCTTTCATCTTAAAAAAAATAAAACAATGGGATGCTGGTACCCTGGTCTGCTTTGATCAGCATCAGACCATTATAATACCCTCTGGCATCATCATCACCTGACAAACACAGACATGCAGATGTCTGGCAGCAGTACTAACTACTGTGTGGTCAGGTGTCTGCTGGTCAGCGCAAGGTCAGCAAACAACTGAAAAAATAATTTTCTACATACATACTGTAGATAAATGTTACAAGACAGGGAGAAGGTTTAACTGAACATTTAATAAGAACAATTTCTCTTGTTACAGGCAGATGTTAAGGCATTCATACCACCTGCTATTAAGGCTAATTTTGCAAGACCCTACAGGAAATGTAAAAGGACAAACTTAATAATAAATAAAATTACAATAAAACAAAGATGTGTGCACATAACATACAGACAATTGCTGCTAAATATTACAAATTTAACCAAAGTACATGACGCCTGTTTAAGAAATGATGTATGTGGTAAATGAAGGGGAACATCTTTTTAAAAATGATGTCATCTGTCATACTAGCTTATCCTTTTGGTCAGCTGCGCCTTGCTCATAACAATAAGTGGTTATCGGAAATTTACTGTGGTATTTTTCAGTGCAATTAACTATAATGTTTTTTTTAATAATTTATGTTCTATTTCAAACACCCCACAACTTTAAAAATCATCTTACTTCCATGGGGTTAGGGAACTTTGTAGGCTTTGTAAATTTGAGGAAGAGTTCTTGTATCCAGGTAACTCCAGAGCTTTTGGGATGCAGTTTACACCATATAATAAAGCTGTCTTTTGTTATGTCCTTGAGACTGAACAACTCTTCTAAATGTGACCAGTGATGTCTCTTTTTTCTCTACCAATACACCAGGAACTTGTCCACTGTGTCTTTCATTGTGCTGCACATGCAGCTGAAACACAAAGTCACAGCAGATAAGAGGCAGGATCAGTGCCACCATAGCCAATAAACTAGCTCATTACACCATGATATACTGAAATGTGTCCACTTGCTGAGCCAGAGAAAATGAGAAAACTGCATGTCCATTATATCATTGACTAAAATACTTTGAATCTGCAGAGCATGACTATGACCTCCAAACTTTTTGCATGTGGTTTGATTTTAATTGGCCACTATGAACTCCGGATTTTTAACATTTCCATTCAATCGTACTTTGTAACGACTTGCCTTGAAAATTGAATGAAGTAGGAACATTAATAATAATTATACTTTTTAAAGAGTAAAATTATTTACATTTAAAAAAACTTTAATAAGTATTAGGGGGCTCTGCCCCCAGCTCACTTTGCTCGTCCACCCTCAGGTTTGGTTTACCGGATATACAATTTAAAGAGATTGTTATTTTTATGGGAATTGTTACATATGCATTATTTTCACTTTTACTTTAAAACTTTTGTAAAAACAATACTGTACTTGTTCTTTATTCCCGGCCCAGGCGTGGTTAAATCTCTTTCTCACAGGACGTATAATGCTGCTCGCGTTGTGAAGGGGGGGGGGGGGGGCAACTGAACACACGCTAAGGAGAAGTGGTTGGGTCATCTGCTGGCTTGTTGCTGCTGGCGAGCTGCGTATTCTGCTTGTCGTGCTGTGCGTCGATCATTTAAAAGCCTGTACAGCAGCTGTCCTTTTGCCATTTCGCATCTCTGCCACTCGCGCTGTGAAGGGGGGAGTTGGCTGAACGCATGCTAAGGAGTAGCAGTCGGATCATCTGCTGGTTTGCTGCTGCTGGCAAGCTACGTTTTCTGCTTGTTGCTTGTCGTTGTTTTAAGAGCTGGGAGAACGTGAAGCGTGTCTGCCAAAAGCATTCCAACAACTGCTAGGTTAGATGTCTGGGAACTTGTTTTAAATGTTGTCTCATTGCCTCGTTTCGCGTGATGTTAAAGTGCTTCTCACGGAACATCAAATTGTCTTCCGAGAAGATCACGTCTTGTCTCCCTTCCAAGATTTTTTTTATAATAGAGAGACAATTCCCAACAAACTCTACTCAAGTACAATAATGAAGGTAAATATTATTTTTTATTTATAATTCAATGTTTTCACCACTGGTGTTGAGTGCAGAAGTCGTACTTGCCTCAATTAGATAATAAAACTGAAATGTGCGCAGTGGCCCAGACAGGATCGCTGTCCACTCCCAGCTAACCAAGAAATGTCTGTTTGGCACCACCAAAGAAAACAATTTCATTGTGGCATTTATTTCAGTAATGCACCATTGCCTGTGTTTGTTCTTTTTTGTACCCATTAAACTTTGAACGTTCCTTGATTTGTTAGTTTCCTAGTCTGGGACCTCTGGCTCAGGTACTGTTTTGTTTAGACGATGTCCTTGCTCCTTTGCAGGGAACATTAATCTGCTGAAGTGAAGAGCTTGTAAAACAGCAACCTGCTAAAGAAAGGCCCTCCTAAAATTTGATCATTTAGAGAGTTGGAACATGCAAAATGGAGACTCTACTGATCAGTCTTTCCCAATAGTTAAACCTCTCAAAAGACAAAAAGCTGCAATTCAAAATGTGCAAGCTTTAAAATTCCAATAATTTACAAATAAATACATATACACATTTAGAATTGTGCTCAGAAGATGTTTTACTTACAGTAGATTGAAGTTATGCATTTTTGTAAATGTATATTGTAATCTTTAAATCAGGATTTCATAATATGCAATCATCGTCTATATACTGTTGATAAGCATAGAAGCTTATGTAATATTTTGTACTTGATGGACAAACTTAGATTACATTATGCAAAAGCTCTAATGAAAGACTACTCTATTAAGAGCAGAACACACATTGACATAATGATATACTGTAACTTTCAAAGAATGATCTTAATCATAAAGTCACAAGTGTTGATTTTCATATTTTTCTTTGTGAGCAACCAATTACAGTACTTTTATACAGCAAAGTGTTACGTTCATTATTATCATAACTACTCAGAAATGCTTCTGGTATGGTTCTTAGCAAATTTATTTCTTATTCAGGCTTTTATTTTCATCAACAATACCAAAGAGAGATTGAATAATAACGTTTTAGAGCTGTGCAATGCGCTTCACAATCTCAGGTCTCTGAAAATGCATCTTTGTTGTACCTTTACGCGTTGGTGTGTTTCCTTGATTTCTTTAAAAAACATTATCCATGCACACTACCAACAAATACAAGTTCAAGTATTCATCAACAACAAATTGAGACCTATTCTATGAGTATAGGTTATTTATACATTTAAATGCCATTATAATGAATTTATTATTGTTTAGAATGTTGTGTAATATTACATTTAATCAAAAACCTAATGAGAAAAACAGAAGCAACTATGTTATAATGAATTTCAAAACACATAAGATCTTGAAAGACAGAAGAAATTCATCTCATCAGTAATAATACTAAACCTCTGCTGACCAATTCAGGAAAAAAGCTATTATGTACATTTACAATATAAAAGATAGTACTTTCAGTTTAAAAAATTAATCCTTTCAGGCTTCCTTTGCTTTTGAATTTACCAAGCTTATTTATATTAACATAAAAGGACTTAGTAATTTTAATTCAGCAGTGCTCTTTGTGTTTTATTCTGCATTATGAAGCTGGCATTGAAGTAATTACCAGCTTACTCAGTTATACGATGCTTACTTCAGTTTTCTGAAGATACGCTGTGACAATAAATTGAGGCTTTTTTCTTTTACTAGAAAAAAAAAACATAATAACTCTGTGAGGAGCTTAGGCACTACATAAAACATAAAGAAACAACTAACATGTTCCAAGGGTGCTCAGGCAGTCTGAATGCATAATGACAAAACATCACCAAAACAACTGGAAAACATCAAATAAAGTGGTTTAATTGATAGTAGCACTATAAACGGAAGACCCAATTCATTTACAACATTATCAAACCATATAATAAAATAAATCACCATGCCACCTCTTTGGACCATATTAAATATGATGTAAACTGTAAAAGGTTTTGTTTTTTAAGCTGTTCTAAAATTCAAAACATTCTTTCTTTTTTTAAACTCTCCCTTTTCTTAGTCACTTAACAGCAATTTTACAACAACATCTCCATTCTAAATTGAACATAAGCTTCATGAGGACAACAGTGGGCTTTTGGAGCAAAATGTCTCACTCTGTTTTTGTTAATAATAGTTAGCCATTTTGTTAATAACAGTTAGCCAATAAACAGTGTCATTTTGCTTGACTTTCCACTAGGAGAGAGAAACAAATAATACGCTTTAAAAACATTCAACAAGTTGAAAGTGTTAGGGGTTGCAATATCAAACCATATGCCAACAGAATCATTGAATTATAACATAATTATAGGAATAAAACTGCATTTTTTTTGTAAATGCTAGGAAGAGTGTTTGTGTTACCATGAATGGGGTGATTCACAAAAGTGAGATGACAGGCAAATGAGGGGTCGGTTTTCCAGTTGAGATAGAAAAAAAAATGCACAGATTATACATAAGCTAGTTCAGGGTGGTGAAGAGAGATCACCAATAACTAGTCTGACTGAGCTTATTTGCTATGAATTGCCTTTTTAGGCAAGTCCTTTTGGAGTCTTTTGAGTGTTTTATTAGATTTTCCAAGCCGGGTGTTTACAGCCATCCTCCCTCTTGTGGGGCTTTTGATATACAGTAATCCCTCACTTATCGCGGGAGATAGGTTCCAAGGCTGACCGCGATAACTGAATTTCCACGAAGTAGAGACACCATATTTATTTAATTATTTAACGTGTATTTGGACGTTTTTAAACCCTCCCTGTATTGTTTACAACCCACCATTTACTCTATTAATAACAGGGACGACTGCTAAGCAATATGAAATCGGTAGATAAGTTTACACTTACTGTATGGCGAAGTACACGTAGCAGCTTGTAGGCAGTCATGATGTCGTCGACCTTGTTGCAAAGATTCCTAAAGCAGATTCCATCCAGACTACTGCCTTATCACGTCCACTTGCAACTCGTTTTGCACCCTGCCTAAAGGACACTGCGGCCGTAGATCTTATATGCCTTTCCTCCTTTTTAGATAAAAAGAATCGTGGACTCATTTATGCTGTAATGGTGTCCTCCAGCAGTGTAGCTGTTCCCTTCCTTCAACATATCCAAAACTTTTACCTTTTCTGCAATCATTTGCATCTTCTGTGCAGTAGCACGTTAATGCTGCATGAGTGAGATGAGACTTCCTGGTTAATGCAATGCTCTGTCACTGAGCCAATCAGCAGCACACAGGAACTTAACTGCGTGCTCTGATTGGGTAGCTTCTCAGCCATCCGCCAATAGCATCTCTTGTATGAAATCAACTGGGCAAACCAACTTAAGAAGCAAGTAAAAAGACCCATTGTCCACAGAAACCCGCGAAGCAGTGAAAAATCCACGTTATATATTTGGATATGCTTACATATAAAATCCGCGAAGTCGTGAATCCGCGAAAAGTGAACCGCGAAGTAGCGAGGGATTACTGTACATTAAGCGATTTCTTGTGATTTTTGACCTTTACAAGACTGATCTTCATTTTGAGGTCTAGCCAGGCAAGAAGATTTCTGAGCTGCTATTATGAGTCTTTTTGTTTCACCAGTTTTTGCTATTTTGGTGCTAAAATAACAACAAAGCAGACTTGAGTCCAATAGAATATCTCTTGACAGACCTAAAAATAACTTTCCACTGATTGTCTCCCTCCACCATGACAGAAAACTGATTTTAGCTTAAGGCTGCAACATAACAAAATGTATAAAAAGTGAAAGGGTCTGAATAGTTGCTGAAGGCCCCACTCACAAGTCTAGAGGGCATCTCCCTGCCACTGATGAGATAACTAAGAAGGGGAATGATATTAAGGTGACACAGTCAGTAACTATCTCCAGCTTCTCTTTAGATTCAAGCAAGGAGGTCAAGTGGACCAGTGAACCAGCTATTCCTGTACCCATAAAATATAAGAAACCGAAGACCAGAAGTTGACCTTCTTTTGAGAACCAGCTTCTTGAGAGGATTGAACCTGCAGCACAGAAACTAGCTTATTGGACGGTGTGGCGTACGGCTGGGGCCCTTGCCCGGGTGGGACACCTTTACACTGGAAGGACCGGGGGAGGGAGCATATCCAGAGCATTTTCTCCTCCAGTGCGCTAGGTGGCAGCTCCCCTGGGTTGTAGCAGTGCCTCGGACTCCCACAGGGCTCCATGGGAGCTGGAGTTTGGTGCAGCCCTGTTGGGTTCAATGGGCACTGCCAGGGGGTGCTGCAGCTGCTGCTGAGCCCTTAATTGCAGCACTTCCACCACACCCAGAAATTGCTGCCAGATCTAGGTCAACGAGCACCTGGAGCACTTCCGGGTGCTTTATAAAAGGAGCCAGCATCCACTTCTCTGGGAGCCACAGTTGGGTGGAAGAGGACAAAGCTTGCCAGGAGGAGTGGAGACGGACTGAGAAAGAAAAGAGAAAGAAAAGATATTGTTTGGTGCTTGTGTTGGAACTGTGACGTACACGTGGGAAATGGGGGAAGGCATTTCACACGGGAAAAGGAAAAAAATAAATAAAAGTGTGTGCCCTGAACTTGTGTCCCACGTCTGTCTGTGTTACGTTTGGGTGGTGGTGCGCCTCCTGGTGGTCCACAACAGATAGTTCAGAAACCTGGTGCCATTAAGTGGGGTACCAGGTTGGCACCAATCCCTTCTTCTATATATATACACACATACACACATCTGTACAGGGTATTTTTAAGCTCAAGTTTTATCTGTCTTTCAGTTGATTAGAACAGTTAACAATATCAGACGTGTGTCAAATATCATACATCCACTCCTAGGTAGACCAACTGCTAAATGCCACCATGAGCAAAAAGAAGAGAAAAAAAATGTTGCACCCATTGAGAACATTCAGTACAAGTTTTCATGGGGTACATTTTAAAGACATTGGCAGATATCTATTGTTTTGTATTAAGTCATGTACCAGATAGATCTCAGTCAAAGCACAAACTGGTATACAAATAGGATCACTAACCAAAATTCACTAAAACTAAAACTTGAAATAAGTAAACAGAGCTAAGTTAACAACTAGATTCCCAAATAAAATTGTTTTGCTGAAGTGACAAAGTGTCTTGCAAAGAGTTTAAAATACCCTTAAATCCATGAGTCGACTTTATGCAAGATGTCCACCACAAGTGCTATGCATCATCATAGCAACTAAACACTCCGAAACGGCAGCATTCGTGAGAAGCAGAAACACTCAAAGGTGACAACAGTGATGTTACAATCACTGTACTATGCGCACATAATAATATTACTGTTATTACTAGAGTTAAAATATTAACAGCAATAAAAAATGAAATTTTACTTACTGGAAAATCAAAAACAATTGCTACAATTAATAAATTAAAAAGCAACAGAGAGAGTAATGTAAAACAGTCTAGGTAGCAGCACTATTATGAGGATTTTGACTGTGACTCCTACTCTAATTTTATCATCTTCAGATCAAAATGTTCATCCTGGAGTCACACACTAATATGTTTTGCAAGGGCTGAAACCAAACCACTTACAACTTTATCTGTGAGAAAGATAATTTTAATACCAGAATTAAACTTGTTTGAAAACCATTAAAGTTTTTTTTTAATAATTGGAGTTAATGATATTAAATCTTATTGTTATAATCCTTCTGCCATGTTTTGAATTAAATAGGGTGTTGTAAGTGAAGAATCTGATTTTAAAGCATGGACTCTGCTATGTTTTATACTGTAACAGCACCGACTCCTGCATCCTCCAACCGGGGATGACCTCAGCACTGAATCTGCAGCAGTGTGACCTGGCATTCCATTATTCAAATAAGCAGCCTATACAAAGGTCAAGCTTGCTACATTCACACAATCATCATTCTAGTATGGCTAAGGGTAGCAAACTATCTAAAGGAGTAATTAAATGGGAAAAATCCATTGGGTTAGTACTGGCAAGCACTGCACAAAGCTCCAATGCATTTGGCTCAGTGATTACACACGCCACACTTCCGGGAGTTGTGTGATGATGCCATTGTCAACAACAAACAACACAAAATGGTGGTCCTGCAATTGAAAAGTAGAAACAATCTGACAACAAAAAATAAATTCCAAAAATTTTATAATGTTATTAAAATAATGAAAAATCAGAAAATGTTATCAATAATGAACACAGTAACATTCAAAATCCCCATTCAGAACAATGACTGGAGATTAAATCATTATCAAAGATAATACCTAAATTACTAATGGTTTGAGGTAACTGTTATTTTTCCAAGTAGAAGTAATTTCTTAATATTCATTTGTATACATTAATTTGCCTCATAAAATTGTATTCTAAAATGAAGCTTTTTTTTTATACATTTTTAAAACATCTTGTCTGTTCTTGCAGCTTACAGCTGAAATAAAGGGTACACGAGTCCATAACTGAATCAAAAGCCTTAAAATGCACAAATATGTCCACTTTGAAGCAGCAAACTTTTTGATTTCAGAAAATATGCCATGCATATTTATGAGACATTCTTGTAATAATGAAAAGAAACTAGAAATAATTATTTTATTACAAAAGAGTTCATTTCCTGTTTGCTTGTGTACTCACAGCCTCTGTTGTGGGTGGAGTTATGACACCCACAACACGCCCCCAATGCCAAGTTATATTCTCTTATAATCCTACTTTGCTGCTTCTGGTTATTCTGCTTATAATTCTACTTTGACTCAGCAATTCAATATTTTAACAGTTATGTTCCGTAATAAGAGACAAATGTACACTCACATTGAGTGATTATTTCTTCCTAAATGGCACTTTTACCCTTTACCTCTACAGAGCGAGATTCACACCAAGTGACAGTGTAGTGTAAAGAGCATTTCATTGAAGTTTTAATATAAGCCTTAGATCTTTGAAAGAGCCAGGCCACGTGCATGTCGCGGTTTCTGTGGTTGGTTCAGCGCATGCATGGTAACAAATATGAAACAGGCAGAGTGTGCAATAGAGCAAACTGAAATATCACAAACCAAGTATCGTCTTTTTTAATGCATGATGAGTCCTTTTTACCGAATATATGTCAATAAAAGAACTTAAGACAACATTTTTGAGTGAGCAAACCCACTGACATTCACTAATTCCGATCAATCTATAAAGAGTGTATACAACTCATGCAGACACTTGCGCTGTGAGGCAGGAATGACATCTGTGCACTACCTGGAGAAGCTGGCATAATAGGAGCTCAGTTGCAGTAGTAGGAGGAGATGGGCCGACAACTCAGCACATATAATTAAGCTTCAGATGTGTCTCCCACCAGATAGTGTCAAATGGCACTAATGTGTAGCTGGCAGAGAGGAGATATGGGAAAGAGTGGCATACAGATTCACTGTGACCCCGGGTGAACAGAGTGAGGTGGAGCCCGGTAGTGTGCACAAGAGGGCAAAAGGATGAAGCAGATGACAGTGTGTGTTGCCAAACTGTGGAAGTGGCCAATGAAGAAACAAGAAAGTCCATTTTATGGCCACCTCACCAGCGGTTGGTGTAAAGTAGCTAATTTCATTACTATGTCTCTCATTGGGGGTCATTACAATATTCCCTCACACTGAATCACATGAGTACATTATCAATCCAGTGGCAGTAGTAAAATCTGGGTGAAATAATGAAATAGGCTTCTGTATAGTGAAATAATATAAGCTGTTGTAAGTGTGACTTTTTCAGTTATTATTGCCTATTTGTCTACAGAACAGAGAAAACAATTCACATCTCGGTATCAACACTCAGTCATGTCAATAACTGCAGTTGATGATGATTTTCTGAGATGAATCCACACTCCTGGCATTGAAAGATACCATGGAGGAAGATAAGCGGCAGGGTAAAGTACACACTCTCCTTTTCAAATAGCGAAATGTCACAACAATTTTTTACTTTGTGTTTTTTTCTCCTTCTTAAAACAACATGATTAACCTCAAAACATTCTTGGCTTGAAAAAAATGTATGTTTTCAGTAAGTTTTAAGGTTTTCCTTTATAATCACTTCCATTAGTTAAGGCAAAAGAGGGCTAGCTGTTTTGTAAAATTTCTAAAATATACTTTATTTTAGAATGCAATTTCAGGTGACAAATGAACATGTACAATTTGTGAAGAATGTTATAATAACTTAAAATAACTTCAACTTGAAACATACCAAATATAGCCTTTAAGAGAATTACCACCTATTAGTTTATGTATTTTCTGAATTTAATCACAAATAATAATCAATCATCTACTGTGTTAGACCAATAAAGCAGTTAATTAATGAAGAAAGTTAGGAAATTTGGTTTAAATGATAAATGCAGCTTAATGTTAACAGCATATGAATGAAAACTAATGTTGTGTTTTGAAATTGAGACAGGGATAAGATCCTACATGTTTCCTGACAGAAGCATACAGTATAATTCATTTCATTATTCAATGTTTTACTTCTTTTGTTTGTACATTTTGCATATAGTTTTATACACTTTTTTATCATGAGTCTTTGCACTTTTTTCCTTTTCTCAGAACTGTGCTGTTCATGTTCATTATGAACTATTATTGAAGGCGACACTTGTTACAAACCATGTGGAGATAACTGATGAAAGCTAAGCCTATGTCTCCTGTTTATTTATTTATTTATTTATTGTTGTCAAGCATGCTGTGCTGGGATACTGCCAAAATGGAAATAATGTGAAGAACAGAACTGAAAATAATTTAAAACTAGCACCACAAAAGAGAGGACTGTCCTTTTACAAAGTGAGATCTCTGGAAACACCTATTGACCTAAGAGAGAAATTAGCAACAACATTCACAAAGCACAGGAGCAGTGTGAGTATCCTGAGCCAGGAATGTTTAGAAACAGTCAGGGTTCTCAACTGTCCTGTATTAATAGATTTCTGAGTTTCCTAAACTAGCTTTTTTACCTAGAAAACTAGTTTCAGGATTGAAATGTGAAAAGAAAGAGATCTACATTGAACCAGACAAACCCAAACAATATCTACAAAATAATATCTTTGTTTTTCAGCAGTTATTTGATTATTGTACAATTAAAATGTATGACTGTCTTTTGTATATTCTGTTTATAAATTGTTATGATCAACATCCTAAATGAGAAAGGGCAAAACCATCAAAATACCTTACCCATATCATACTTTAATTACTGAGTATAGTTTACATAAATAAAAATCTCTGTGCCCCATAGCAACTAGCTATTGTACTATGGTAATGAAGCCATAAAATGGTGGCTGTCATTAGACAATAGGATTAGACATCCTAGAACTTTCAAAATTTAGTGAAAAAGATAAGACCAAATTCTCCAAGTTGAAGCTATAATAAATAATCAGCAAACCTCTACGAAAAAATGTATTAAGCCCAGGAAAAATGAATGAGACACAAGCTAATCATAACATAACTAATGACTACAGCACTGCACATGAGTGCTATAAATTATTTAGAGGCCCCACCCCTGTAAATAAGGAAGGTAACAAGGAGGCACAGGACTAGTAAGAAATGAAAAGCATCAAAATAAAATGGAGAAGGTACAAAAGCAAGTAAGCAGGAGAGAATGACAAACAGTAAGAAAAACAGAAACAAAAACAAGGAACAAAACGTTATCACACAAATTTTGTATATGATGAGACATAGTTTGGTAAGTTTTATTAGGCTTGAGCTCAAAAAAGTTTCATTTAGGTAGTTGAAAAAAAAAAAGTCATAAGCTTTACAGAAGGGCTGGGTGCTTTCATATAGATGGCTTGAATTTTAAAATCCATTCAAAAGGCAACATTCTGAAGTGTTCAGTAAATGTTTGTGGAATAAGCCATTTCACAGTCACACCTGCCATAGTAAATTATTCTTTGAACTTATGCACATGTAAAGGTTAGTACTTCAGAGGTGATGGGCAAAAAAACAATACACAAAATGGAGCAAATTAGAACTGAAAAGCATAGCTGAAGAAAACAATGTGGATGTCTCAAATATTAAAAATAAATATGCAAGAAAGGTACAATGTAACCAGCTGCAAAAATATATCACAATATTGTGGAGTAATGCTTCATCTCATAAAGAAGTGCAGGCATCTTCTCATGTGGGATGGTCTGACATTGTAGGAAATACAGAAATGGGGAAGGGACATAAACAAAGCAGGAAAGCTATGACGAACAGGAACTAATTTAGATAAAAACAAAAGTGCATTAGATATGTTTTCCAGATTATTACATTGCACAATTTATAGTTTGAACATAGATTAAAAAGTAGCCAACTGTGATAGTGGCATATTCCAGCCAAAACTCACATCACCCAACAGATAATTACAGTATTTGCAAGGAGAGAGATTTGGTGCATTGTTCCATGGCCAGGACAGAATCCACAGTCATTCTCCTGGATCTGTAGCTCAACTATTTTATGATTTCCGCCACACAAAAATATAAAAAGGTTGGGGGGAAGGCTTAAAAAAAACACACACAAAGCCAGACTTATTTCAGGTCTGGGATCAATGATTTAGCCTTATCCCAGACAGCCTAGCCCTAAAGGCAAAAGGCAGACCACTGGCATGTTAACCAGTATTTAAAATATTAGCAATAAGGATGAAGAGGAAAACATGAATGCCCAGTCCCAAGAAGAACAGCAAAGCAATTTTGTTTATATTTATGAATTTATTTACATAAAAAGCAATCACATAAAAGCAAGGTACAAACACAGTCAATACAGTTTTTATCTATATGGCTAAAACTCAAAATTTGAAACCAACAGACAATATCTTTTAGTGAATACCGGGTTCAAAAGCCAGAGATTTAAAACATAAAGTATAAAGACAAGAACATGAGTCACTTGTCACAGAATACAATACTGCAGCTCTTAATCCTTCTCCAGCTTCGACTTAAGTACTGCTGGGCTCAGTTACCTCAGCTGCCAAATTAGGTGACACCGCCTCCTTAGGTACCAGATATAGAAGGCAGGAAAGGTAACAAAAAACATTAACTATGTACTTAAATCATAACAGCAATATTGTTAAAAAGCCCAATATCGATAAAAATATAATATTATATACTGTAAATACAACAATGTTAAAACAAAACCAAAAACAGCATTCATAAAATAGTATAAAAACAATAAAAAGGACACACAAAGACCTTGGCTGAAATATAAAGAGCTGTTGAGAGAAGTCTCTCTGTTAGACTGTTATCTTACACCCAGAGTTTGCACTCTGGCTTATGTTTAGGTTCTGCTTTGTTATGTTTTTTGTTTCTGAATTATTATTTATTTATTTATTTTATTTTTATGTTATTTTAGTTGATATTGTTATATTGATTTTATTTTATTGTGTATTTAATACTTGGCCCTATGCCAAATGTCACCGCTGACACCATATTCAGAGCGTCAGTGAAACAGAAACAATTAAAGAAACAGAATCAAGTTGAATAGTATTACATAAAAAACTAATTATTTATGATCATACACCAGTGAATGTTTAGTCATGATATCATGCTAATCTTTCCTGGAAGTCTTTTAAATCTTTTCATTAACAGATACTAAAAGGAAAGGCACTGCATTTTTTTTATACTTGGTATTCAGATTCTAAGTTATTTCTGCCAGATCCTATTAGTTTATTGGAGTTACATGTTTCTTGGAGTTTATTGGAGTTTATTTGCATGTTTATTAACAATTTGTCATTACCCTGTGTTTCTTGTCAATTACTTCCTTACTTTAATTCAAGGATAGCAGAAACATCTACCGTAGGCCTGGGATGGTTCACAGAGATTGCTGCAGTACTTTATTTTAGTTTAAAAGATGGTACCAGTAGTGGTATGTGATAATATTATAAAGATGACTCAAAGTTGCTTTATTTGAAGTTGATTTAAAAGTGCTACAAATCTCAACACTGTATTGGCTTCAAAGCCTAAAATTAGAACTGCCACTTTAAAGAGACCTGAAGAAACACCTACAAACAAGAACCAGTTAAAGTTACTAATGACGTCCCCAGTCATTCTCTTTCTACCATATTCTGAAGAACAGTGACTTGGCATATACTACAAAAATCATGCTTCATTTTGTTTCATTGTGGTTTATCTCTACTGCACTTAGTAACATTCTACAGGTATACAACCGTTTTGACTTTTTAAAAAAATGTAAGGCTTTGCCTTGACAAAAAATGCAGTGTCACCAGTACATTTCAGATTTATTGCCATGTGTACACAGTAGATAGATGGGCAGACATTCTTGCAACCCGGGAGTCATCTTCCCACTTGCACCTTAGAGGAACATTAACCAATTGTTTCTCAGTTAGCACATCTCTCTCTTTCTTCAGTCTTTTGCCCATCCAAGTCTACCAGTCCATGCATGTGGCTTACAACCCCAAATGGTGCCAGTCCTCCAACACTTGCATTTCATTTTCATTACCATTGCTGGAGGGTGTTTTCTTCTCCCTGTCTTTCCCTCTCCCCCTCTCTGAGGTTTCTTAAGCTATAATTTCATCCTGTGTTAAACTTTTCTTCCTGGCACTCCATTCGCCAATGGGGAAACTATTACACTAATCCTTTTTTTTATAATTCAAAAATAGCTGGCAGTTTTGTTTTTTTTTTTCTAAATTATATTAACAAAAATTGTATTGTTTTCTGGCACTTTGCACTTCATGGCACATTCATTATATTCAATTTAAGACCAACCACTTATTTCTGTTTACCAGTAATTTAATTTCTCATATGGAAAGCTACATAGTAAGTGCAAATGTAAATGCAAATTTACTCTTCTTGAGAGCAGCAAACACAATCATCTTTATAAATTGTCAGTTAAAAGTCTGTGCCAAAAGTTGCAAACTATCAGCCTGACTCTGAAGAGACTTAACACAAGCCTGTAATCTAAAACGCTGGAGCAGAATACAAATTTTTCCTAATAGTTCACACTGCCACACATGCTTAAATATAAGAATAGGAGAATGGGAAATATAATTAAGCAGAGTTAATTTACAGGCATGAATCAGGCACAGATTAAAGCTTCCCTCATGAACTGAAGAGGCACATTCCAGCTTTAGCAGAATCCTTACTGACATTCAAATCTTAAAATAAAGTTTAGTCAGACATTGTAGTGTGTCAATACAGATGACACGTGTTGTGTTACAAGCAGACTTTGGAAGCCAGGCATGAACAGAATGACTTAAAGTTATATTGTAGTGCAAATTCAGTATGATTGTCTAGTTTGGCTGCCAAGAGAAATGTGTAACAGACCACAAGAATTATCTTTTGTTGATTCATTGATCCATTTATTTTCTATTATACATAACCAATTTTGATTTAGGAAGCTACTGCCCACTCTGGCAGCACTAGGGACAAGGTAGGATCCAGTCCTGGAAAGGGTGCTAATTTGTCTTCGGTAACATTCACCTACACACACACATTCTACACTGGCATGGTGTGAGTGTCTCAGCAGTGGTTAGGATTACAAATTAATCTGACAAAAAATCAATTTGTTAAAACTTGAACAGTACGGAACCAAAATGTTTAAGGAATACACAAAATGTTAATGCCATTTTTATTAAATATATTTTTCTGCTTAGTAACATGCTCTATTTCCATTTGCAATAATTGCTAGCACTGGTTTAATTAAATGAATAAGCTTAAAAAAATAATTTGTGTTGTAATAACCTGTGTTGAATTTACTTTTCTTACAGTTGGAAAAACATGTAAGGCTTTGTTTAACTGAAGTTTTGTATTGGTAGGTTTATCTTAAATTTTCTGAAACAACTTTTTAAGTTCAGGGGATGCTAGTACATCTCAGAGCACACGCAGAATCACAATCACTGGCATTAACACTTCTTATAAACCTGATAGTACTTTTGGATTGTAGGTTAAAAGTGAAGGTCCTGCAGGAAACTCATGCAAATTTCACAGCAAAGGCACCCATAAAATCTTCAGGAGCTGAGTAAATTAATTTTGTTAATATATTGTAGTGGCAAAAAGAGCCACTTCCACTTCCAACTACTTGGATCCGCCCCTCCACTGTTAAATAGGACACCACCAGCAGAAGATCTTATTCAAAAGAACCACTGACAGATATTCTTGTAGTTTTTCAAACTTGCCTTTTTTTGAAATCTTCATCAATTATAAACGATTCAAAATCTGGTGCCCCAACTCTTTTTTTGTTGTTTGTGCTTTTTATCTTACAACATTTATGGACATATGTGGAAACAAACAATTGAAATTCTATGTTTTACATCTTGTAGAGATGAGAGTTTATATTAAGTTCAACTCCTTACATCTTAACTCCAGTTAACGTGAACCCTGCTCACTGGTACCAAGGTATGCTAGGTCACATTGTCACTCAATCCCTACTTCAGGCAGTTCCTATCATTACCTCAGTTTTCACACTTTCCATCAAACCTTACAATGAGTTTTTTTTATCTAAAACATATTTGTAAACTATAATTTTTTACTTGAATAAAAAATGCAGAGAAGTTTGCAGTATGAAAAATGTATTATAAAATAAAGGTATCACTGTATTATCACAGATTAAACAATAAAATAAAGAGAAATATTACGCATTAATAATAATGTACACTTTTGCCCTATATTCACTTAAAAATCTAATCTGTTCACTAACATTGTTTTCAGTTAAGCATTAGACTGTCACTTTCTTAATGACATTTCTATTTTCTATCTGACTGTCTGCAGGAAGTTAAATCATGGCTGTCTGCTAATTTTCTTAAATTAAATTGTGATAAAACAGAGGTTCTTCTGATAGGAACAAAATCTGTTTTAGATAAATGTGATAATATTTCATTGACTATTGATAATTCTCTAATCTGTTCTTCCTCCCAGGTTAAGAGCTTAGGTGTTATTCTTGATAGTACCTTAAAATTCGAGGCACATATTAATAATGTTACTCGGTCTGCAAATTTCCATCTACGTAATACCAGCCATTTACGTCCATCTCTTTCAGCTACCAGCACTGCTATTCTTGGTCATGCTCCGGTTACATCTCGTATTGATTATTGTAATTCTATCCTCTCTGGTCTTCCTCACAAACTCCTTTACAAACTCCAATTGGTTCAGAATGCTGCAGCTCGTATTATCACCAGAACCCCTTCCATAGAACACATTACTCCTGTCCTTCAAGAGCTTCACTGGCTCCCTATTAAATATCTCATTGCTGCTTATTACTTACAATACCCTTCATAATCTGGCACCAGCTTATCTTTCTGATCTTCTTCACATCTCCATTCCTTCTTGTATCCTTAGATCTTCTTCCTCTATCAATCTCATTATACCTTCTGCTTGCTTGACTACCATGGAGTTTAGAGCTTTCAGTCGAGTGGCCCGTCACCTCTGGAACTCTCTCCCACAAGACATTCGTAATATCGACTCTCTTCCTACCTTTAAATCTCATCTTAAAACACATCTTTTTAAGCTGTCTTATTCTGTCTGATAATTTTAGCTGATAAATTTAAATTCAATTTTGTTATTGTATTTATTCTGGTTTTATTGTAATGTAATATTTTATTAATTTCATGTTGTGACTGTTGTTTTTAATGTGTTCTGTAAGGTGTCCTTGTGTGCCTTGGAAGGTTCCTATAAATAAAAAAAATTATTATTATGTACCAGTAGCGTTCTGTGTATTAGGGGGGGGCTATTGAGACAATGCACCACCACAATAAGGTGTTGTGTAAAATACATATTATTATTAAACGGTTTATAGCAAACTCAACTTTCTCTTCTTAATCAGTTTTTGCCACTTTTCCATAATATGCTAAATATAAACTAGAAAAAATACTGCTTTTTGTAGTATGTGAAGTTGTCTTTGTGCCAGGTGCTGCTGTCCTGTTTCCAGTTAGTGGATGTTGCTCCTATTCTATTTCAAACCTGAACTTTCAGTAAACTGGACCTGGAGACTAGGGACATTACACACCTTATTCTTGATAAGGAAATGATTGGCACCATTTTTTTTTCTTTTTTTGTATGGCGCGCGTTCACACTTCTGGTTTCATTTTTCCTGGTCAAGACAATGCAGTGCAAACCAGCAATGAGTAGAGAAGAGTCCGGTACTCTTTGCTCTGTTAATGGTTTCCACAATAATTAGATTTAAAAAAAATCTTGTGCAAGGAATATAAACATGACATTATTGTGATAATAAATAGAAATACTTGTTTTTTTTTTGTGTATTTAAAATATTTTTTAACATAAGTCCTGAAGATTATTTTTAATTTTGGCCTAATTTGGCAAAATGTATTTATTTTTCTGTCTTGATTTTCTTTGTTTACGTGAAGCCTTTAGTAAGTGTAATGTGACTGCAGTCATACTCACTGATGGTGTTATGAAAGTGACACTCTAAATACACATTTTTTCCACCGTTATCTATTCCTAGATACTCTACATTTTGCATCTCTTTTCTGTAGTATTTGTACAAATATTTTGTGAATTTCATCTTGTTCATTTGTTATTATATGAGGGATGTAATTCCTGTGTTTATTTACTTTAAGGAGTTGTCATTTAAGTTATAAAATATTATTATCTTGTTTTCTTTATTATAGGCAGCATGCTGAATTTGATCATGTAACCTTAATTCATAATATCAAAAGGAAATAAAGGCATACAGTGCATCCGGAAAGTATTCACAGCGCATCACTTTTTCCACATTTTGTTATGTTACAGCCTTATTCCAAAATGGATTAAATTCATTTTTTTCCTCTGAATTCTACACACAACACCCCATAATAACAACGTGAAAAAAAGTTTACTTGAGATTTTTGCAAATTTATTAAAAATAAAAAAATTGAGAAAGCACATGTACATAAGTATTCACAGCCTTTGCCATGAAGCTCAAAATTGAGCTCAGGTGCATCCTGTTTCCCCTGATCATCCTTGAGATGTTTCTGCAGCTTAATTGGAGTCCGCCTGTGGTAAATTCAGTTGATTGGACATGATTTGGAAAGGCACACACCTGTCTATATAAGGTCCCACAGCTGACAGTTCATGTCAGAGGACAAATCAAGCATGAAGTCAAAGGAATTGTCTGTAGACCTCCGAGACAGGATTGTCTTGAGGCACAAATCTGGGGAAGGTTACAGAAAAATTTCTGCTGCTTTGAAGGTCCCAATGAACACAGTGGCCTCCATCATCTGTAAGTGGAAGAAGTTCGAAACCACCAGGTCTCTTCCTAGACCTGGCCGGCCATCTAAACTGAGCAATCGGGGTAGAAGGGCCTTAGTCAGGGAGGTGACCAAGAACCTGATGGTCACTCTGACAGAGCTCCAGAGGTCCTCTGTGGAGAGAGGAGAACCTTCCAGAAGGACAACCATCTCTGCAGCAATCCACCAATCAGGCCTGTATGGTAGAGTGGCTAGACGGAAGCCACTCCTTAGTAAAAGGCACATGGCAGCCTGCCTGGAGTTTGCCAAAAGGCACCTGAAGGACTCTCAGACCATGAGAAAGAAAATTCTCTGGTCTGATGAGACAAAGATTGAACTCACGTTTAGAGGAAACCAGGCACCACTCATCATCAGGCCAATACCATCCCTACAGTGAAGCATGATGGTAGTAGCATTATGCTGTGGGGATGTTTTTCAGCGGCAGGGACTGGGAGACTGGGAGCACACAGCCAAGATATCAAAGGAGTGGCTTCAGGACAACTCTGTGAATGTCCTTGAGTGGCCCAGCCAGAGCCCAGACATGAATCCGATTGAACATCTCTGGAGAGATCTTAAAATGGCTGTGCACCGACGCTTCCCATCCAACCTGATGAAGCTTGAGAGGTGCTGCAAAGAGGAATGGGCGAAACTGGCCAAGGATAGGTGTGCCAAGCTTGTGGCATCATATTCAACAAGACTTGAGGCTGTAATTGCTGCCAAAGGTGCATCGACAAAGTATTGAGCAAAGGCTGTGAATACTTATGTACATGTGATTTCTCAGTTTTTTCATTTTTAATAAATTTGCAAAAATCTCAAGTAAACTTTTTTCACGTTGTCATTATGGGGTGTTGTGTGTAGAATTCCGAGGAAAAAAATGAATTTAATCCATTTTGGAATAAGGCTGTAACATAACAAAATGTGGAAAAAGTGATGCGCTGTGAATACTTTCCGGATGCACTGTAAATATGACTACCAGGCCATACCATTCTTATCTCCTGGTGGATTAAACAGCCATCAACCATCCTTAGTCTTAGTTAGCTTTAAAACCAAGTACGCCCTAGTATTAGTTAAATTAGGGTTTTAATGTGCTTTTTGACTTTGATCTTTGCATTTTGCCTCTTCCCTTGAAGTTGGCTGTACTTTTGTTTTCCTGGTTATGACCCTTTGCTTTTCATGGCTACGAGTTTTAGTTATCAATATTGCCTTCTGGTTATTCTCTCTGTCTTTGTCACAATAATTCCTGGGCAGCTTCAAAATATCTTTAACATTTTCCCATGTAGGTTGTAGCAACTGATTTCTGTTTTTTGACTTTCATTTTGCCTTCTATTTCTGATTTACTTTTTTCCCCTTAATTTTTAATTTCCTGACTATTTCTTCATTTCATGGTTTTGACATCACACTTTCCATGACTATTTCTTTGATTATGAAAATCATCTCCTGGTCGTCCTAATGCTCATAATAATTTTCAGACACTTCCTTTGTCTCATAACAAACTTGGTGATCAGAATTTGCCAGCGGAGCACCATTTAATCTTTACCCACTGCCACTATTGGCGAGCATCATCATCTCTGACTGAAAGCGCTAAATTTGAAAAAGCTGTGTGCTTTTATGTGTGCTCTCTCCACACTGTGGGAAAGAAACCAGCAAAAGGCAACCTTTACCTGGAAGACTGGCTTTTGTATGATGCCCCTGATTCTAAGATGCAGGGAGTCTTAGGCTGGTGAAGAACAGGCATATAAAGAAGCATTGTGTCAATAGTTTCCTGGCCTGCAAACACTTGGTAAGTAATTGTTATATTCTTCATGGATTTACTTCATTAATATTGATTTATGTTTCTGGTATCTTTCTGCTGACACTGTTTTTGATCTTGAATATTTCATTTGGAGACACTTTTGAACACTGTTCTTTGATAGTTGTACTCTTGATATGACAAGATATGTTAATAGGTCTTCATGGTTTGTGTAATTTTTGATGGCATTATTCAGCTGACAGTTAATCATCACTGTTGCCAGTGGCCTAACCCATTGGTAATGTGGAAACGGAGTGTCTCTCCCAAGCTTCCACACACAAGGTTTGCTGATTGTCCGAAAATGATTCTGTTCAGTGCAGTATCTCCATGACTTCAGAAGCTAATTTTCTTTTGTGAACAATATGTGGCCAGAGCAGAATTTACATGCTTAAATTACCACTGATTTGCTCAGCTGTGAGGTTATGACTACTCGTTCAACTTGGGGCAGTTTGGGGGCTGAATGAGTGGCCACAATCAGACATGGACAAGCAGAATCCATATTTATATTGCAGATTCCTCTCATCCCTTGAAATTACCCCTTCTTTCACATACTTCTTTTTCACATTCCCTTAGAGTCTAGATCTTGCAGTCAAAGTGCTTCTCTAATGGCCAACTTTGTGTCGCTAGCTCTGATGAGTGTGAAGTGGTGGGAAATATTGCTATTATCTCTAAAAATAAAGCTGAGTTAGAAAGTATTTATACAGGCAGCTAGATGGCCCAGGTCCCCAGGACTGTTCACTGACTTGGTTTTTGATTTTCTCTCTTGCAATTGACCTTGGAACTTGCAGAGGTTTACTGTATATTCTCTAGGGATGCTGTTGACAGGAGTTTTTGTTTTCCTCCTCTTCATTGCCAACTAGACAAAGTTAAACAAATAATGAATGGACAGATATTCTTTGGTTCCATGTATCTAAAAAAAATGTGTATTTACATGTATTAATTCTGCATTTAGAAATGTGTAAAATCTACAGATTCTTGAAGTTTACTTCAGAACTTGTCACAGCACTCTGTGTACACTCAGTGAAGAGTGCTATATAAAATAAACTAAATTAAATATATACTGTAGGTGTTTTTGTTTTGTTTTTCCTGCTGTCTCTCAAAAAACAACTATAAATGTTTTCATGAAAACTGAAGCATAACTCAAATGTAATATCATTGAGTTTCTGTTGTCCATCATTAAGCCACCTTTATGATGTCAGAGGCAAACTTTAAAGCTGATTTGTTGAAAGTGGATGACGGTTTGACAGATATCTCAGGTACACAGTGAATGGCCATGATACAAATAGAATGTGATAAAGGAGAATCTATATTTATAAAACAGATTATTCTTACCTGGTCAAGTTACCCCTTCAATTCCAAACAACTGCAGTTGCCTTTAAGTCTCTTTTTTTGCAGTCAAATTGTATCTAACATGGACAATCTTTGGTCACTTACTCAGATAAGTGAAAAGTAAAAGTTTGAAATAATATCTGAGTAATTCTAGGAAGAACAGCTAGTTGAATTTAACACAAAAGAAACCTGTTCCATTAACAGTAGTAACTGGTCACTAATGAAGAAAATGGCTGGAGTGAACACCTGCAGGATATGATCTTAACACTCCTGATCAATAGTGTCTCCTGTGCAGATGGATTTTAAAGAACAGTGGGCTAAGCTACCCTAGCCTTGGTTGACACTGAGTATAAAACATTTAGTGGACTACAAGGGAGACCTTATGAAGGACACATTGCCTAGGCAGTATGCATCACTAATTTAATAATATATTCATAAAACTCATCTCGCAAGTTTGAACAATGTAGTTCAAGGTGGACATATAGTCATTAGACATATTAGAGTAGTAGACTACATCTTTGTCTTATGATGAAGAACATGCCTAAATAACATCAATCTGTCAAAGATTTTTTATAACCTGTATAGCAAAACATAACTGACAATATAAATGACATGATTCAGTTGGTACATATGCTATTAACATAGAAATCAGTAAAGGGGAAAAATATTATCTATTGAATCCCTTCAAGTCAATCTGTACTCTAAGCAACTTAATCTTATGTTGCTATAGCATATATTCCATAGTTTTGCTTCACAATGCTTCCCTCTATTTATGATGATCTTTTTGTGCAAAACCTCATTTTCATGATTATTAATGTTGAGTTAATTTATCTGAGCAGAGAAAGAAACCATAAAGCAGTTACATCCCATTATATGCTGCACTTAACAGTAATCCATGTTCAACATAAAAAGGAAAACTTGTGAACATGATTTGTCTTATCCGGCTAATTCTTCCGGAGATGCACAAGCTGACACGCAAATGTTTAACTTCCCTGCTCACTTAGCGCTAGTGGCGGTCTTCAGGCAAAACTGTCAGAGGGCATTAACTAACAAGGCAGCCTCATTAGCACCACAAACCTCTCATTAGATTTATAACCACAGCAACTACGGCACTTCATACTCTGTGCTAATGCTAAATGTGCTGGTCCTTGATTTAGTGTTTAATAGTGCACCACTTCTTTCTCTTAAATTAAATGAGGAAACGTCGAAAGCAGGCATTAGCATAATTACCTCAAAAGCTTAAAAGGAAAAATGCAAATATGTTAGGCTAAATAAAATCTGAGGCTGGGTTAAGTGAGACAATATTACTATGTCAAAAAAAGGGGAAAAAAACATTATAAATTGCATTGTTCCAAGTACATTGTTATTCAATATTTGATTTCATGAAAACTATATTTTTGTGAGTAAACTTAAAATATCACCCATTGCACTGGATTCTTAAGTTTTCAATTTAGCCGTATATTTCCCTTTCCCCTTAAGGTTAACATCTGCCCTTTTTTGGCTTTTAATCTATAATCTTTTAATATATAAAAATTTAATAATAATACATTAGTGATTTTTTCTATATAGTTTTCTTTACAGATGACATGCTGCACTGACTAATAAATGAAAAGCCATTAACTAATATTTAAAAATGATAAAAAATAGCAAATATGAAACACAGCCATAGGTAAAAATGCATGTGCTGATAGAGACCAGGCAAACAAAAACAGCAGAATGACGCAACTCGGAAAAGAAAGCAAACCCCCTAGACGCATGTGGTTCAGCGTTACAATAAAATTTTTGTAAGGTGCCCATCCTTCATTTTCATTTAAAAATATGCAGAAAATAAAACACCCAAGCAAGTGCTTTTGACTGCAATGTGATGCGTGAAGTGGCAGAGTAAGTCCGACTCGGGGATGCCTCTCCACTAAACAACCATTAGGGTTGATCCCATAGCCGGGAGACTTTACTTGGGGAAAAAGGTCAAAGAGGTGTACAGGAGAATAGAAGGATAAAGAAATCTGACTTGACAGATGTGGTAGCCATAACTTTAGTGATAAATTAGACAAATAGAAGAGCAAAGATCAATAATACATCATGGAAAGCCACGGTAGCAGCTCTAACAGTGTTTGGGAATGAAAAAGTGGTAAAAGTGAACATATGTTTTGGAAAATGTTTGCTGATTCCTGCATTATAAATAATGCAGTTTTAATTTTAATGCTTCAATTTATAATAATTAATGTGAGATGAAATACATGGTCTGATTTTTGTTTTAGAAGCTTATTCCGAGTTTTCTTTAGTATTGGGTAGGGAACACAAATTAAATGTTATTCTGGTTTAATTAGGTATCTTAATTAATGGACCACTTGGGCCTATCCACAATTTACTGATAGAAAATCATTCTCATTTGATGTCAGTGCAGAGTTCAGAGAGGCTCAAATACTTCCCAAGAGAATGGGGAAAATATCCTTTGAGAAGATTCAGTTAGGTAGACAATGCTGGCAGCTCCTTTCTGGCCTGAAGGGCAAGATTCACACTTGAATATAGAAAGAGACTGAGTGGCAAATGTAAATGTGATTGTGTTTACTGTAGTAGAGGAAAAGTAATATAGTGCTTTTAACACAAAACTGGGTAAAATCAAAATCTGTGTGTGTGAATATTTTATCTCTAGGAAAGAAAACACAGCATTAATGCTTTTGAATGGCTGCTTTTGAATCTTCATATCATTGCAATCAAACATAAACCCATTGTTGCATGTGGCCCTCCTATGTACCACTATTTTTATCTTCCATGTTCAATTCTAAGTAAGCTATACTAATTGTGAACTCTAACGTGACCTAAAACAGAACATGTGTCAATCTATTGACTGAAAAATCACTTAATATTGAACAGGAGCACAGCATAATCCCAAGCCATCCATTTGTTTTTTTCTCAAACTTCTTACTCTAATACTGAATAGAGTGGTACCCGCATATCCTGGCAGCACTAAATGCAGAGTTGGAGCCCAAGGTACATTTACACAACCTCACATTCACTCACATTACATGAATTTAGAGATGCAGCCTAATATGTATGTCCTTGAGATATGGGAGGAAACAAGGAATCATCTTACTTTTTATTTTGATTAATTTGGCCTTGTTAATATATTTGACATGTGGTATGGTATCAAAAAGAGTGGCCATTTTAATTAATACATAAATAATGAATGAGTTTATGCTGAGAGTGGAGGAGGGGCAAGCAATCTGCTGGAGACGCCCGTTTCCAGGTTGGTGCGAGGCGGTCAGCCATATGTGCAGGCAGTCTGATTGTCTTGTTATCAACTCGGGTGGTAATCAGGCGATCGAACCTGCTACCGCTCTCCCAGCCTATAAAGGAGAGTGTGGGAAAGAAGCTTCTATGATGGAAGAGGGAGCAAGGAGCCGACCTGCATCGTCACAAATGGTGGCAGCAGTGGGATGAGCTGGCGATGGGGACTCAAGAACAGGAGACAGAGCAGCAAATGGAATAGGTGCCTGACTTCTTTGAAAGAACCCACAGAACCCAAGCCGGAAGAGGACATTTTAAGAAATGAACTTTTTAATGGACATTTAATAAATCATTGTTTAATTGTCATTTTTAAAAGTTCTTATTCTTTTAATGTCCTGATTTTACAAGGGGGCTTGGGTTGGTTTTAGTGTGGGATTGTTTTAGTGCTTTTATTATTTATTGTTTGGTTTTAGTGCAGTGTCAGGGCCAGGCCGTGGACCTGGGCCACCAGTTGCACTGGGTTGGTAGAGGCCTTTTATCCTTCCTGTGCAAGTGGCGGCTTAAGGGGGTGGGGGTATGTGGTATAGCAGGTCCATGGCTCAAAAAGAATGGCCATTTAAATAAATAAATAAATAATGAACATGCTCGTGCTGGGGAGTGTTCTGCCGAAGATGCCCCGTTTCCGGGTTCCGTTGCCTTGCAAACACGTCCAGGCAGTCTGATTGCCTTGTTATCAGCCTGGGGTGGTAATCAGGCTATTGCACCTGCTACCGCTCCCCCTGCCTATATAGGGGAGCATAAAAAAGAGGCACCCGTTATGGAAGAGGGAGTAAGGAACAGACCCGCACAGTCACATGTGGATAAGGGTAAGGCAAGAAATGTAAGTAGCAAGCAAAACCTCAGTTTACTACATACACATTCTATTCCACTTTACACCTCTTATATTTATTCATATCTATGAGAAAAAGTCAATGTAAACAAAAAAAAAGAGCCAATGTAATGTCTTCGAAGATAGACCTGAGTTTATGGAAACAGGGTACAAAAGGTTATGCCTACAATCAGAGGATGTACTGAAAGCAAAAACACACATGAAAAAATGAATAATGAATAGTAAACAGGGCACAAAGAGAACAAAGGAAAAAAAACTAAGTGTTTCAAAAACATGAGAGCTATAAACAGTTTTAAGATTTAACACAATGGGGCAACAACAACAAACTTTCTATGCTTCAGTGATCGCTCAGGAGTGGCCAAACAATGAAAAGTGTTCTGAGCAAATCAGCAAATCAAGTAGTATATGTAGCAGGGCTTAAGTGGAATTGGGCAGTCAGAAGACCAGACAGTCACTTGAGCTGATGGGAGTTCACTTTTGGCTCAACTGACTAGTACAGTCTCTTCATGTTCTTGTCCTGGGAGTTCAATGGGAAAGGCGCATGAAAGCAAAGTCATCAATTGGTGCCTTTATCTGTATTCCCCATAGAGAGGAAGTGCAAGAAACACCTTACTGAGGAGAGTGAGTTTCTATGATTGAAAAGTATAGCAGGGCTAAAGTGGAATAAGATCACCGCAAAGAACAGGCAATGGAGTTTATCTATGGCTCTACTGCCTAAGATGATTGCTTTCTGCACTCAATGAAAAGTGTGAACCTGAGTTCATGTTCTGTTAGTCCATTGAGGGGAACACGTGAAGGGAATGTTGCCCTAGTAAAGAGAGCATGATTACACATGTGAATTTATGTAACTCTGTCTACTCCCGCTGAGGCAGCTAGTCATCATATCAGATACGCCAGAACTCTGCAACAAATGCAGTCCCTCATTCTTTCCCAAGAAACAATCATATATATTGCACAGAGTTTCAATAAGTCATCAATACTGACACTGTGTGAGCTAGGAAGCACTCAACAAACTAAGACAAAGCCCTTGAATATTCTTTTCAGAATGAAGACATGTCCATCTTGATGGCTGCTGGCATCAGTTAATCCCAACATATGGATTAATTCCAACCCATTGATGGGTTCTGCTCTTAGATTTTTTTGTGAGGGATTGAACATAATGTGGACCGGTAATTGCAAAGTACAATTACCCTTTAATTTACATGGCTTTGTGTTTCTCTCCTTTTGTGTATAATGTTTCTCCTTGTGTTTTATTTTACCATATTTTGTGCTTTTATTTTTATAATTAACAAAATAGTATCTTTCATGTCCCAACCATTCTTCATTTGTCACGGTTCTGTTTTGATCCATGCTTGGCCACCTCACAGTGTTTACTGTTACTAAAGGGGGTGTAACCAGTGAGGCACTCCACTGAGTTACAAACTCCAGACCCAACAATGCTCAACATATATTGAATTCAAATAATGGATTTTTAACCCACCAAGTTTTGTTCAATAAAGCAAAGCCAATGATCATAAAAAAACAAATTAAAACTTTTCAGTTTCCTTCTGCCACCAGTTGAGTGTTGCCCACTGCCTTTTATGCTGTACCTGGAAAGGCTGATTTGTGGGGAGCTTTTCCAAGTTATTTTGAAACAGAGCAGTCTCCCCCAAACAGTAACACCTTGCAGCACCCAGGGACCCCAACAGGACTGCACATCTGGACTCCACTTCCCACGAAACCCCTGCAGTTGCCTAAGCTGGGATGCCTCCAGTGGATCACTGCCACCTAATGTGTGAGGGATGGAACTGCTCCTGGCCCCCTGTTTCTGCTCATCCATCCTATGGCAACTTTCATCTTGGCAAGAAGTCATTCGATCGTCCAGCTGGGATGCCCGTCTGTCCTCTATGGCACTCACAGGGAGTTGTCTGCTTTAAAACGTGTTCCATCTGAGCATTGTTGTTCTATTTTTTTTAATCTATATTCATTTGGCCTGTGACTTCAGACATGTTGCATAGGAGTGACCCATAAATAGACAAATCTGAAGAAAAACTGCAGAAACACCATAAAATAAAACAGGTTTACCTTGTATGTAAGTTTACCCATATTTAAATGCATATGAAACTGAACGATATGCTTTTGCTATTTTCTCTTCCATATTTTCCTTCTATTATACTTTTTTCATCAGTGATATGTACTGTGTAGTTACTGCTGGAAAGAAGAGTTTTGCTTACCAGCCTTTTCATGTTTACACAAGGAATATTGTAATAGGGGTCATTTAATGATGGAAATAGCTATGAATAATGTAAGCCAAGACGAAAGGGTATTGCTATGAAACAAAAAATGGAGTTAGAAATAACCCGTATTCAAAAATGACCCATTAGAAATAAGGCTGTTAGTGTTTCTTCACCCCACATACTGTAGTCATTACCTTTTTTTATTGTTTTTAGGTCACATACTTACCTAGCTGTATTGTTTTGCTCTGATACATTATGTAAGGTATATTTTGGTATATCTCATAGTACAGTGATGCTTTACGTCTCCTGAACCAATATAGCATTTAACAGCAGCGTTCAGAAACTGATAAAGCTAGAAAATAGTAAAAAGCAATAACCAATACATTCCTTAAATTGTCCTTAACTAAATGTTTTCTTACATTGCTGCAACATTATTTGTCATGTATTTAGAAGTCTGAGCTGTCAAAGAATTATATTTACTTGCTGTTGCTGAAACATTTCCGTGAGTAGTGATGCAGAAATCTTATTTCTGAAAGGTTGCAGAGTATTTATGTTTTCCTTACAACAAGACGAGCTAATTCTTTCCAGGACATTTTTTCTTAATGAGATTTGATATTTAACTGTTTCCACATTCAGAAACTATATCAAAATTCAGACTGTTTATTTAATTAGTATTTAGCTAAATCACGAAATGTGGCAGATTGGTGTTATTGTTGGGACAGACAATCTATAATATTTCTCTTGAACATTCTTAATTTATAAATGTTATTTTTTATAGAATTGTATTAGACTATCAACAAATCTGGACTATACTCTTTGTATCAGTGAATATTTATAAGAGAGACAGCCATTATAAAAACTATTTACTGTGCATAGAGATACCATGACCCTCATTAAAAACACAATCATAGACATGTGTGTATATCTGAGATTTAAAACAGCAAAGATACATTCTGATTCTGATTCATCAAGTGACCATACATCACTGAGTCTAAAAGTAAGGTGTATTGAA